>NW_026057585.1:33959922-34058678 GCF_023721935.1 Panthera uncia
CTCTCTCTCTCTCTCTCTCTCTCTCTCTCTCTCTCTCTCTCTCTCTCCTTCTGTCTCTGACCCTCCCCTGCTCATGCTCTTGAGCTCATGCACTCTCTTTCTCTCAAAATAAACTTGAAAAAAAAAGCAAAGCACAATTTAAATTAAAATAAAAATTGTTTAAACTTTCAAAAGGCAATGGAAATACAATTCCTTTGAAAGAGTATTTACTTTCATATTCCTTAGAATAAATATTATAAATATAAAGCTATATAGAATACAATATTACAGAGTGATATAAATCCTGAGGACTATTCCCCAAAATGTTAGCCCATTCATCATCAATTGACATTCATCACTCTTTCCTGACAATGCCCAGCCTCTTCCCTTGATCTCCTCCTTACCAGTCAATGACCATTTCTGATGAGGATCAGAATATTACAGTGAGGCAGTCAGTATTGTAAAGCTCAGGAAATATTAAGTCAAAAGGAAGGATACAACTAAAGGATAATCCCTAACATTAATTAGGATGTCAGAAAGAGTTCTTGGCAAAAAGTAAATTAGAATTGAAGCATCTTTCTTTTCTTCTTAAAGATGCCTAAAAATACAATTCTGATTTTTCTATATAATATGCTTATCCCCTTTCCCCCTAAAGTGATGTAGCTGTCACATGATGTATGCCTACCAGGGGCAGGGGGCAGGGAGGGAATGTTTTCCAAGGTAATCTTGCTTTTGTTTTTCTTTCTGTATTTTTGAAAAAAATCTTTGTTTAAAAGCCCAATTTTTTTCTACTTCTGAGTTGGCAGATGACATAGTTAATTAATTTTTTCTCAGTTATAAGTACATTAAAAGTAATTTAAGAACTGAACAGAGAATTGAAGCCCACATGTTAGGATATAGAAGCATAAAATATCCTAGACTATCAAATTATTGATGATCTGTGCAGCATTTTATACTGATGCATATATTGATTTGATGGAATGTTTAAATAAATTCTCAGGAAAATTGAATAAGTAGCTACATGTATGACCTGTATGAACACAAATTTCCATTTCTCTCTAGCTTTCACATAGAAATTGAAATTATACATATATAACGGGGATAGTGTGAATCATGAATCACATTTAGAGTTAGATAATCTTGGCATGACTTAGTCTTGATTTACATTTAAACTATACTTGTATCTGTGATATCACCAGGATGTATTATATTTTCTGCAGATGTTTTCTTAGGGTGATTTTTCATGCTGTTTTCTCTGAATCTGGGTGATTCTCATGTGAGACATCATTAGGTTTGTAGGGAATGCTTTTCTAGTTGTAAAAGGCTGTAAAAGAAGCCTGAAGGCAGGTTGCAAACCATTGGCAAACTCCCCATTATTGAGGAAACACACTTAGTGGAGCCCTTAACCTTATATGAGCCACCCAGCTGGGCACTGACACTCAGTTTCCTCACTTTTAAAGTGAGTTAACACTATCACCCACATTCCAGCTGTAGTACATGGATTTCTTTTCTGTTTCCTCAAACACATTAAGCTCCCTCTCACTTTTTGTCTTTGCTAATATGATCCCTTAGTTTGGAATATTCTCTCCAATCTTAGTTCATACTTACCCATCCTTCAAGTCTCATCTCAAAAGTCACCTCCTCAGGGGAATATTTCTTGATCCCCCAGATATTTCTGTCATTATATGTTCAGGGAAACCAGTCCTTCGCCTGCATAGCACTTATTTTACAAATATTTAATTGTATGATTGATTAATAGTTATCTTCCCTGCTGGACAGTAGTAGTGTCCAGCACTAGTCAGTAAATAGTGCTAGTTGCATAAGTAAATGTATATGTATGGACCCTGATTTTAATTCAGGAAGTGAAAAAAACCTTCAGGAAATTGAAGGCAAATTGTCTAAAAAAGTTATGTAAGTACTTTCCGGAATAACAGAACTTGGAGAATAAAAATGTGGCTGATTAATAATGGGCACTCCTTCCATCAAGAGGTAGTGTCTATTTCTTTTCTGTTTGATCTGGACAGGACTGTGACAGCTTTGACCAATACAGGATGACAGAAATGATGCCATGCTAGTCTCATGTGTGGCCCTTAAGTGGCGAGTCCCCCCCCCCAAATTCTTACCTTTAGGAAGCCAACCATCAATTAAGAAGTGAGACTACTCTGAGACTACCATTCTGTGAGAAGCCCAAGCCACCTGGAGAGGCCCTGGAGGAAGAGACTCAGAGGAGAGAGAGGTCAGACAACACTGAGGCATTGGAGATGTGAGTGAAGAAGCCATCTTGAAAGTACATCCTCCAGCTCCAGCTGCCCCAACCAATTCCACATGGATAAGACATGAACCACCTAGATTAGCCCTTCCCAAATTCGTGACTTACAAATCATTGGCAAAATAAAATGATTGTTTTAAGCCACTAAGTTCCAGGATAGTTTATTATGCAGCAATAGATAACTGGAACAAAGAATAAGAAAAGCAGTTCATGATGATGAGGAACTGAGGAAAGATGATTCAGAGGAGAAAATGTGTAAAGGGTAAAATAAGGAAATGTGTAACAAGCACCTCAGAGGTAAAGTTCAGGTAATGGAGATGGTGAGGCTTTCTCCATAAAAACCACTGGAAGTTTGCAAGCTACTCATTTATACACAATGCAGGTCCCAATTTAAGAGACCTTCCACTATAATTTTATAATGGTGCTGGCAAGTAAAAAGTGTGGGGAAATAATCTGACACCATTTTTTACATGACTTTATAAGGATTGTCCCTGTATATCATCAAGCACATGGAATATAAACTAGTTCATTTAAAATGCAACAAATTTTCACCCAATATTCAACATAAGTTTCCCATTTGTCAGGGGAAGTTGGGCAACAATTTTGTTATAATGAGATTTGGCCCTAGAATGGGTATATAAAGCTTTACCCAACCATGAATGGAATGAGAAAAAGGAAAAGGAGTAACCTTCATTGAAAGCTAATTATTGTCAGGTTTTGCATATTTTTTTTTTCGTCTTCTTCTCCTTCCCCTTCTGGTTCTTCATCATCATCATCACAGAAGCTGATAATATTTGTTTATCAGTGCTTACTCTATATTCTATAAAGCTTTATGTACATGGATCATCTCAATCTTTTAAAACCATAAGGTAGGTGTCTATATTCATTTTATAAATTAAAAACTCAAAGCTCTGTGTGTTAAGGTGATTTATCAGGATTGTACAGAAGCCAGGATTTGAACAAAGAACTATCTGAATACTGACTAAACCAGTGAGAAGGACAGGGAGTACATGTGTCCTATTTGTTTAAGGTAGTTTTTTTTTTAATGTTTACTTATTTATTTTGAGAGAGGGGGGATGTGAGCAGGGAAGGGCAGAGAGGGAGAGGGAGAGAGAGAGAGAATCCCAAACATGTTCCATGCCACCAGTACAGAGCCTGATGTGGGGCTTGATCCCATGAGCCATGGGAACATGACCTGAGCTGAGATCAAGTCAGATGCTTAACCAACTGAATGACCCAGGCACCCCTAAGATAATTTTACTTAATCCTCTTAATACCCATCTAAGATGAGTATTACCATTCCTGTTTTGCATACAAGAGTCTGAGGGTCAGAAAGGTTAAGCAAACTGTGCAAGATCACACAGCTGTAACAGAGCCAGATTCAAACTCAGACCATGAACTCTATTGCACAGCAAGTAGCAGGCATCTGGAGCAAAAGAATCATAGATTCTTGAAGCTGGAACAGGGCCTGGTATAATTCTCTTATTTTATAAGAGCTGAAAACCATTCTTATAAAGGTGGGCTGATGGAAATACGGACAGGTGCATGCTATCCATTGCTTTAATTAAGCCATTCTCTAAACACCTGAATTGAGGACTCGGCAATAAAAAGATGTGTCTGTCTGCCAAGAGATCCTCAATTAGCAAGTAATACAGTATTGTGATGGGAGTGAAAATGGATATAGGTTTACCACATCTAGCCTAGGGGTTCGGGGTAGTCTTCTTACTGGGGGTGATGCCTCCACTGAGTCTTAAAGGAGGATTAGGAGCTACCAGAGCAGGGATGGGATCAAGCATATTCCAGGTGTTAGAACACCGTGTACAGAGGCCCACATAAGACAAAGGAGGGGGAAGTGACCAGAATGAGGTTATGGAGGGGTGTTTTGCAGGCCATGATAAAACATTTGGACTGAATTCTGAGAGTAGGAGTGGCCACTGGAGGATTTAAGCAAGAGTGTCATGGTCAGATTTGCATTTTAGAAATACCACTCTGGATAGGACTGTTGCAATAGTCCAGGAGACCAATAATTATATTCTGGACTAGGTGGTGGCAGAGTAATTGGAGAGACATGGGTGGATTTTGAGCCATTTTATGAAGACTGATCTGTCAGAATAGGATGGTTGATTAAATGTGGAAGCAAAGGAGAAAGTTAAGCTAAGGATAATGTTCAGATTACTGGCTTGAGCAGCTCTCTCAGTGAATGAAAGGGGAGACAGATCCTGGGAGGAACATGATGAATTCAGGGGTGGGCATGTTGACTTTGGATTTCCTGTGGGACAGCCAAACATGGGTGTCTTCTAGGCAGTTCTGATGCTCAGTGGAGATTGCAGGACCAGAAATGAAGTGTCTGGGCATTGTTGGCATTGAGAAGATATTTGAGTCACGGGTGTAGATTAGCTCCCACAGGAGGGAGCATATAATGTTTGAGGAAAATAGAGTGAGGGTAGACAACTCTGGGAAACACTAACATTTAAAAGCAGTGGAACAGAAAAAGAAGAAGGAGGAGGAAAGAAGGAGGAGAAGACAAGGATGAGGAGGAGAGGAGGAGAAGCAGCAGCAGCAGCTAGGAGAGAGCAGTACCACTGACGCAAAAGAGGAAGCAGGAAAGAAGACTCCTAGGACATGTGTGTTCTGATGTAATGCTAAAACAGGTGTGGATTGATACCACAAGAGCAAGCATGACCATTCCCTGGAATCACAGCTCTAGCAGTTCATTGTTCTTCATCAGGGAATGAAGCAACTTCATTTCATAAAGAAATGAAGAGGGCTTATCAAAGCCCTGGAGTGTGTGTGTGTGTGTGTGTGTGTGTGTATAACAATTTCAACTAGAGAAATGCTTTTCTTTTCTTGAACACTTAGATTGCCTAAAGTTTGAAAAGGCTTTTCTCGCAATCTTTTTGTGCCCCCACAAACATACATTTAAGTGTGAAATAACCATACAAAGTAGTTTTGGAAAGACAGTGTTGCAAAAAGCTCTGAGAAACAGAAAATAAAAGGAATTATAAATGTTCAGGGCCACAGTAACCTTTGCAAATCATCATAATACATCACAACTTGTTCAGACTCAATACACTTACGTAGTATTCTGTACTGTTGAGGATACTTTGATTATCCCATTAGCTCCTAATGTGGTTGTAATGAAGTAGATGACTCTGGCATCAATGGGTTATTACGCTGCTAAGAGAAAATAATAAACAGCATAAGAGAGGAATAGAAAGGGTTACAGAGGTTTAGAAAGGGGAAATGTTCCTTGTATGGGAGGGGAGAGGGAGAAGAAAAAGTAGAGCTTGAAGAACCAAGAGCACCTATTAACTGCTTACAGTGTCCCTGTTACCGAGGTAAGCACTTTATATGTTATCTCATTTGAAGGACTTGGGTATTCGTCACAGTGCCTGGCACAAGAGCAGAAGAGCTATATTAGTAGTTATCATTAATTGAATACTTCCTGGTGCTGGTCACAATAAGACCCCTTGTACATGCTATCACATTTCAGCCTCAAAACAACCTACAGATTAAGGTATTATAACTCCCACTTTACATATAACTCCCATTTACATAGGAGTTTAAGTGAGTAACCCAACAAAGCTCCCTGGTTAAAAAAAAAAAAAAAATGGCATACTCAACTAAGAATTTTGAAGAGAATGTTTAATAAAGAAAATGTTCTTAGAGGTATGGGCAGGTTAAAGACAACCAACAAGGGACGTTGAGTTATCCAAGGACTGGCAAAAATGGGAAGCCATTACCACCTCCAGATGTAGATCATTTAAGGAACACCATTAAGCGGTTCAGCTGACTTGCAGCAAATTAGCTGCTGCTTTCTAGAAAGTGGGAGTTAGGAATTCTAACTTTGCTGCTTTCATTGACATCTTTACATTAAACACATATGTAATGGTTGTTATGTTGGGTGGTTATGTTATGCTGGATCCCTTCTGCAGCTACTCTGATCAACATTCACAATTCCAGGAAACACTTTGAAAAACTGGAGAAAGTGGATGGCCCCAAACACAGCCTCCTTATACATTAAATATTGCCAAATGCTCTTTCTGAAAATGCTGAATTGACTTTTTTTTTTTTTTGCAACTTGTTTTTAAAAAGTATTCAATGTCATGTACTTAAAAGTGGGTTTTGAAATGTGTGCTGTTTATTACTTCCATGTAAGTAGTTATCAGAATCCAGCCAGAACCTGGAATCACTCAGAAGTGGCCACCAGACAGAAGCTATGATTATAGAAGTGTGTGCATGGTACAGGACCATGAAAAAGTAGGAAGAGAGTGAGAGGAATCAATATGTTGACCTCTCTCTCCTCTTTCCCTCCAGTCTCCTATAAGTGCCTCCCATTGGCCAAAGCCAGCAACAACGGATCCCAGGTGGTGCAGTCCATGCAGGTCAGTCCTCCAGGACTTAGAGCAAGACAGAAAATGGTGGAGCATGATTCTAGGGCACACCAAGTTTACACAACTAGAATGCGGGAAGGCCAGGAGCCAAAGTCAGGTTTATCACGCCTTAGTCACTGCTTATATATATTCCTCTACCACACATTGCAGGTGCTTGGTAAATATTTGTTTAAGTGAATGAGTTCCCATATGAAAGTTGAAGAAACTGAAGTTAGGAGGCTACTCATCTTGACTTTAGAAACCAGAGCCCTGACTACCCAGGAACCATCTCCCAGTCTATAACTTACTGCCTGCCCACTTGACCAAACATCATTTACTCCTTGGATGTCAAGGAAACTCTGTAACAATGGATGCCTTCCACAGTAAACCTTTTCACATAAAATTTAATGATTGTTATGTGTAAACACTCAGGACTTATTCTCAGAATATAGACTTATGGATGGTACTTACTTGATCCAGTATTCCTCGCACTGGAATGGACAAGGACACCCTTGAGCCCTCATTCTCTTTTAGAATTCCCAAACACCCATCCTTAATGAAAGTAAATCTTGAATCTTCTAAAAATAGAGTAAGAAAGGACTAAGGCAGGAATGTCTGTTTTAATCCTGAAATAATTGCTATCTAAAATTGACTTCAGGGGCGCCTGGGTGGCGCAGTCGGTTAAGCGTCCGACTTCAGCCAGGTCACGATCTCACGGTCCGTGAGTTCGAGCCCCGCGTCAGGCTCTGGGCTGATGGCTCGGAGCCTGGAGCCTGTTTCCGATTCTGTGTCTCCCTCTCTCTCTGCCCCTCCCCCGTTCATGTTCTGTCTCTCTCTGTCCCAACAATAAATAAAAAACGTTGAAAAAAAAATTTTTTTTTTAAATAATAAAATTGACTTCAAATGTAGGTACCAGCAATATTATCAATGGGAAAGAAAAGTTGCCTTTGTATCAATGTCCACCTGGAGAATAGAAACAGCTCTAGGTATTTCAAAGGAATTAAACCAATTTCAACTGGTTATAAAAATCTTAAAATGTGTGGAAGAGCAAAAAGAACAAATTGACTATAATAAATCCTACATTCTCGTTTATGATTACATCTCCAGTGCCTAGCACTATACTTAGTATGTAGCAAGGGTTCAATAAATATATACTGAATCTATGACTATACTTGTAGGTGAGACTTGGTCTGTCAACCTAGGAAAGCCATGGATTCAATTGGAAAGCATTAGGATACCTGTATGACTCTGGTAATTCAGTGAATATGGATATGTGGTTTGGCCTTTGGTAGGAAATCACATTCAAAGCCTTCTGTTCACAACCTGTCAATGGATAATATTTATTAAACATCTACTAGGTGCTAGATACTATTCTGGGCACTTTTCTAAGTACCTTGCATTATTAATTTACCTTCATAGTAGCCCTGTGATAATGAATTCATTGTTTCCCATTCTACACATGAAGATGAAACTGAGACAAAGAGTGCTTTTTTTTAATGTTTATTTATTAATTTTGAGAGAGAGAGAAAAGAGAGAGAATGAGGGAGGGGCAGAGAGAGGGAGATAGAGCATCCCAAGCAGGCTCCATGACAACACAGAGCTCAATGCAGGACTTGATCTCACAAACTGCAAGATCATGAACTGAGCAGAAATCAAGAGTCAGATGCTTACCCTACTGAGCCACCCAGGCACCCCAAAGAGGTTTTAAGTAACATGTCTAAGATCATACAATGAAATAGCAAAGCCATGCTTCCACCTACGAAGTTTGACTCTACAAGCTACACTCAATCTCCACGTCATTTGTCTCTTCATTGCTCAAGTGAGGAAAGTTTATTCTACCATTCTACCTTTATTTCCCATTTTTCCCATTGTGCTCTGAGGCAGAACCCAGCTAGGTATTTCTGCAACCTGTTTCCTCTTCTTTCTGGGCCCACAGAAGATTTAACTTCCTAGTTTTTCCCTGTGATTACTGTAGCTGTGTGACTGAATTCCAGCCAGAGGAACATGAGCAGAGGTGATATGCATCACTTCCTGGCCTGGCCCATTAACCCTCTCGCATATGATGCTGTATGTGCTTTCCCTTCCTTTCAGCTTAAGGAAGGTAAGCACGGTGAGCTTGGATGCCATATTTTGAAGTGTGGGAGCCACAAAATGGAAGAAGGCTGGATCCCTGCATGTTTGGGGGAAAAGAGTCAGGAACCAACCAGGAACATCTGTGTTAGATTTAAGGGAACACAAGATAAACTTATATCAACTTTGTGCCGCAATATTTGTTGGGGGTGTTTGTTGTAGCAGCTAGAGTTATCTTAACCAATATATATATGTGAATTGAGCTGATCTGTTATCCCTGGAACATGTGTCTCGCTTCTGCACATACTTTTCCTTAAAATCTCATTCTCCCATTCCAGTTATTCGCATCCTAAAAATTATTCAAGGCCTAAACCAAGACCAATTGCCTCTAAGCAGCTCTCTTCCACACCCATCAGCCACAGTGATATCTCCTTCCCTCAATGCCTATATCACTTTGTTGTCTATGCCTTTCATGTGCCCTTGTCATAGCTTCAATTTTGGATGTCTTGTTTTCCCAATGCGGTTGCAAGCTCTTCAAGGTCAAGGATCATGTTTTTATGCTTCTTGTATGTCCTGAAGTATGTAATACGGTGTTGAGCCTTGGGAATTTTCAATAAATATGTGTGGGGAAAATGAATTTATAGATGCATTAGGCTCAATAAAATCTGCTTCCCTAAAAACGACCCTTCATTACTTCAAGCAGGAAGGCATGTAAACTATAATTTACTGGAGTTGGTGTTTTTATTCTTTTCACTGACATATACATTCTAACACTTTTTGACAACTGCTTAGAGGAGACAGAAGGCATGCTCATCAAATTTCAGTTGACACAAAACTAAAGGTAATAAATAATGCACAAGATGACAGAATCAAAAGTAGGCAAGTGGGAATGAAGCAGATAGCATTTAATAAGGATAACTACAAGATTAAATTTTTAAAAACCAACAGCCCAGGGGCACCTGGGTGGCTCAGTTGGTTGAGTGTCCGACTTCAGCTCAGGTCACAATCTCACAGTTTGTGAGTTAGAGCCCTGCATCAGGCTCTGTGCTGACAGCTCAGAGCCTGGAGCCTGCTTCGGATTCTGGGTCCCCCTCTCTCTCTGTACCTCCCCCACTCACGCTCTGTCTCTCTCCCAAAAATAAATAAACATAAAAAAAAAAAAAAAAAAAAGGCCAGCAGCCCAATTTCAGTATGGAAAGACATGGCTAACAGAAAAAACTTTTTAAGTTTTAATTGGCTGCTGGGCTGACATGAGCCCAGGGTGGTATACAAGACCCCACACTAAGTTAGGCTCCAGGCACTGAGTGGCAAAGTATTCAGGTTTTAACAGGGCACTGGCATGAATTAATGTCACTAGGTGGAGGCCAATTAGAAGCGGATGTAGCATCGATGTTGGGTAAAGGAGGGAACGAAGGGCAACGTCAGCGCATAGGTTAGCTTTCAGCTGTAGCATTAGTGGGAATCTCCTGTCTAAGGCCGCCATTAAGTGATTTCTGACACTAAGCTACCTGGGGCCCCTAAGAGTTTTGCCCCCAAGTAGGTCTTAAAGGTTTGTTATTTTACTTTTGGCCACACTCTCCTGTGTCAGGGTCAGAGCTGCCCTTCACTTAAGACACTTCACTTTTGAAGCTGAGAAGTATGTCATCTGGGTAAATTCAAGTCAGCTGTGAGACAGGTGAGAGAAAGCAAATCACATCTCCTCCAGGCTCAGTTGGGACAATCATTCCAGGATCCTCAGATCTGCTTCTAGAAACCCACATTTGCTAAAAACTTGCCAGAATTCTGGCAAGAAGCCTATGGCCTAAGCCTTAGCACTGGATCATTTAAAAAGTGAATACAATCTTAGGCAGTGCTAACAGAAGCCTAGCATCTGGAACAAGGGTCCTGCTGTCGTCTGTGCTGGTCACAACACACAGGAAGAATTGTTTCTATTCCAGATACCATGATTTTTTTTTCTAAATAACATTTTATTTATTTTTGTTTATTTTTTTTAAATATGAAATTTATTGTCAACTTGGTTTCCATACAACACCCAGTGCTCATCCCAACAGGTGCCCTCCTCAATGCCCATCACCCACCCCCCATCAACCCTCAGTTTGTTCCCAGTTTTTTTTAAGAGTCTCTTATGTTTTGGCTCCCTCCCTCTCTAACCTTTTTTTTTTCTTCCCCTCCTCCATGGTCTTCTGTTAAGTTTCTCAGGATCCACATAAGAGTGAAAACATATGGTATCTGTCTTTCTCTGCATGACTTATTTCACTTAGCATAACACTCTCCAGTTCCATCCACATTTATACAAAAGGCCATATTTCATATAGCAGCACTTTCAACAACAGCCAAATTATGGAAAGAGCCTAAATGTCCACCAGCTGATGAATGGATAAAGAAATTGTGGTTTATATACACAATGGAGTACTACGTGGCAATGAGAAAGAATGAAATCTGGCCAGATGCCATGATTTAAAGGGATACAGGTGAACTGGTGTGTGTCAAAAAGAAGATGACCAGAATGTTAGAAACCAAATCACTAGTTACTTTTTGGTGGTTCAGGCTCAAGGCCTAGAAGGGGTCAAGATGGTGGGTGGGAGGGTGGTGTCAGGCAATGTAGATATTAGAACTGTCTCCAAATAATGTGAATGCCTCAAATAATGTGAAAGAATCCTAGCCTATTAGGTAAGGCTAGAAGACAGAACAGGGACCAGTGGGTTTTAAGCCCAAAATGAAGATTTTAACCATTATAGCTCTTCAAAAGTAGAATGTGCTTTGTAAGTAAGAGAGGTTTAAAATGTTTTAAGATCTGGGGCACCTGGGTGGCTCAGTTAGTTGAGCATCTGACTTCAGGTCAGGTCATGATCTCACAGCTCGTGAGTTTGAGCCCCATGTCGTTGGGCTCAAAGCCCGGAGCCTGCTTCAAATTCTGTGAGTCCGACTCTCCGCAACCCCTCCCCCACTTGCGTGCGCACTCGCTCTCTCGCTCTCTCTCAAAAATAAACATTAAAAATTTGTTTTAAATAAAATGTTTTAAGGTCTGATGATTTTCATAGATGTTCTAGCTGGAATTCAGGACCACTGGGTGGGAAGTTAGAGGATTTCTGATGTCTCATTCAAATCTATTGTTCTATGATCTAATCAATCTTTAAATTAGAAATGTGCTACAGAATATGAGGAAACAAGATTATTACCTGAGATTATTTTGGAGCTAGGGTCTGGGTTTTGAAGTGGATCTTCCCCTCAAAAGAAACAGAATTCATGGATGATTTAATCTACAATATGTAAGAGGAGAAAAATAGACATTAAGTGCCATTAAGAAGAGAAAGACACTTCCTAAGGTGTATGGAAAAAGAAACATTCAACAAATACCATGAGAAATTGCACGGAGCCTGTACAGGCGTGAGGGGAAGGCCAGGGAGAAGGCTGGAAACCTTTTCCAGGGATGAGAAGTTGTGATGCTATGTAGTCTGACGCTGCGCAAGGTGAGCGCTTCTCTGTAGTGGGGAAAGCGTGCTTGGTCTTTGCCTCCCCTAGTCTGCGGCCCCTGGAGACAAACACACCAGAATCACATTGTTCGTGACAACGGACTGTCCTTGAAATACTGTGAGTTTCTATATGTCTGTTTTTCTCTACGTGTGTTTTTGGACTCTTCCTCTTTCTCACAGACGGGAAGAAACGCACTCTTTATAATCGCGAGTCTCACCTGGGGTGAGGGGTCATTGGCGGACTTGGGGACGAAGAGAGAGAGATTCTCACGCCAGGAAGTGGGGGTGGTACCACGTGCTGGGCAACCTGGGACCAAGAGAGCAGGGAGAGAGGTCAAAGTATTTAACCACAGAGGCAGCATCCTATCCTTTGCCTCTTGACCCCCGAGAAGCCCTCCAGTCACTCTGCCCAGAGCACTGCACGCTCTCCACGTGCGCCTTGGGGCTGATGTGAGGTGTGCACCTGCGGCGGAATACAGGTAACGTCAGGTCCGGGTCCACCGAGGTCCACCGAGGTCCCCCACCTGCGCACGGCTCGCTCGCTCCCCGCTCCCTCCGCAGCCTCCGCGAGCCCACTCCTCGTGCGGTGCTCGCCACTACAACCCCCACCTAGGCTGCCGCAAAACCCGAGAGCGCCGGGGTGGGCGCGCGGGCTGCGCGCGGGCCGGCGCCGGGAGCTCTGGGCATGCTCAGTCGCGCGGGCAGGGCTCCGGGCGCGAGCGGGGCTCTTTCTGCATCACATTCATCTGCTGCCAAGGGAAGCCGCCGGGCGCTCGCAGGCTCTGCGCGCTGCCCGCGGGAGGACCCGGCCGCCGCGCCCCCGCCGCCGCCCCGCAGCCTCCTGGAGCCATGGCAGCGCTCGGCCACCCCGCCGCCTTCGGCCGGGCCACCCATGCCGTGGTGCGGGCGCTGCCCGAGTCCCTCTGCCAGCACGCGCTGAGGCGCGCCAAGGGCGACGAGGTGGATTTCGCCCGTGCCGAGCGGCAGCATCAGCTCTACGTGGGCGTGCTGGGCAGTAAGCTGGGGCTGCAGGTGGTGAAGCTGCCAGCCGACGAGAGCCTCCCCGACTGCGTGTTCGTGGAAGACGTGGCCGTGGTGTGCGAGGAGACGGCCCTCATCACCCGACCCGGGGCGCCGAGCCGGAGGAAGGAGGTGAGTGTCCGCCCGGCCACGCGAGGGGCGCGGCCGGGGACGCGCACCGGTCCCTCCCCCGCCGCCCGCGCCCGCGCCCCAGTTGCAGGCGGAATCGCGGAATTGGCCCCCGGGCTAGTTTAAAACTTCCCATTTGGGGGAGAGGGTGTGTCTGAGAGAGAGAGTCAGAGAGAGAAAGAGAGAGAAGTTCATTGTTCACGCCTCCGGGCTGTCGGCACAGCTTGGGTGCCTCCAAGACGACCCGACTGAGTGTGGTTGTGCGGACTCCGGCAGGTGGGTGGGGTGGGAAATCCACCTCACAGACATTTTTATTTGGAAAGATTAAACAGTGGCAAAGACGATGCAACTCGGAGCGTTTCCGAGGGAGCAGGGGCAGGGAGGGTGGCTGTTCCAGGCGGGCGGGCGGATGCCAGGCGAGGACTCCGGGAGGGACTGGGGGGCAGCGCCAGTGGTAGACACTGAAGCCCCCTAGCCTTGCCTAGGGTTTTCGGACCAGCGCGGGGCAGATGAACTAAGCGGGTGTCGGCGCCCACAGACCTAGGGCGTCCCGAGTTACTTTTGAGTGGTGAGGAGTGAGTCCAGCAGATTGTAAGGAGAATGGTTTGTTGGTGAGCTGTGAATAATGTGTTCGTGAATAGGCTAGGTGTGAAAAGCTGTACTCAGGGTAGGGTGCTGGGGGTGTGTGTCTGTGTTTAATTAGAAATGGTTGTTTCACAGATTCCATGATCTTTATTCTCTGTGTTTTTAAACTTCTAACAATTAGAGCTTTTTGTGTTCTCAGGGAAAAGGGACTCCTTTAAAATATTGCAGCTTTGCAGCTTGGGAAAATGGCTGTGATTGCTTTAAACCCGAGGTAGGTTGGTGGAGAGAGACAGAGTGAGAATGGATTTTAAAAAGCCATCTGGGCTGGGATTCCCCTTATTGCCCGGCTAAGAGCCCAGGCTCAAGACTCTCCGTTGCTATTGCATCGAGTGGCACTGCAAGAAGCTGGTGTTTTCTTTCATATCTGGGCGGTTCGGGATTTTTTTCTTCTATTTTGTCTTTATTCAATTCACATTGGAAATGCCCCCATAGAGCTTATGGTTAAAATATGCTTGTTCTAAGGACGCCTGGGTGGCGCAGTGGGTTAAGCCTCCGACTTCGGCTCAGGTCATGATCTCAAGCCTCGCATCAGGCTCTGTGCTGACAGCTCAGAGCCTGGAGCCTGCTTCGGATTCTGTGGCTCCCCCTCTCTCTGCCCCTCCCTGGCTTGCTCGCTCTCTCTTTCTCTCTCAAAAATAAATAAACATTAAAACAATTTTTTTTAAATATGCTTATTCTACACATGCTTCGCTAGTTAGTTGATAGAACCATACATGGGCTGAAAGAATATTCCACTTAATTCTTACTGAGACAATTTATCTTTTTTTCCACCCTGCCTTAGCAGAAAACAAAAAGAGTAATGGGTCTTTTTCACTTTACCTTTTTATTTTCTTTGCCACACCTTTGGGTTTGTGAGATGGCCCACTCTATCTTAAACTGATAAGCATGTAACGCCATTTGAATACTTTCTAGTATGTCCTAGGCCATATGACTCAATTGTGGTTTGTGCTTAAAAGAGTAAAAGATTTCAGAAACCTTTTCAAAATGGTACTCATTTGATGAAAGTAATCCAATTTCCTGTCAACATACTGTCACATATTTAATCATCCATTTCATTTTATTCCTGTAATAAAACCTTCCCAAGTTTGGCCTTCCCAATTCTAAAGTGGGCAGTGATCTTTCTCTGTCAGTTTTTGAGGCATACATTTTGGAACGGCTTCAGTCTTATATCGGTCTGGTGGCCCCTGCCAGAGGCCACATAGTGTAGTGGGTAGGATCATCAGACTGCATCCAGTTCTGTGGCCTTGGGTAGTGTCTCTTGCCTCATTTTTCTCACCTGAAAAGTGGACATAATAATACCTATTTCATAAAGTGGTTGTAATAAATTTATTAATCTATCTGAAATTTATAGGATAGGACATTTCATGAATGCTGGTTATTATTCACTTAATATTAGGTCATGGAAGATTTGCTTCTTCTTGAGCAGTGAGAAGTCTACTATATAGTGATGTGACATTACAGTGACATTTCTCCTTCCCAGGGTGAAGGGGAGTCATCTGCATACCTTAGGATCCATCCTAATCTGCTTTGTAGCACTTCCTCCCAGCTTGAGTTTCCTGCAGGTACACATCGTTTCCCAAAAACACCTTTGCCATTGCACATGATCTGAATCAGCAGAGTAGCAGACCTTCCAGCTGGAGAGAGAAATATGGGCAGTTGTATTAGATGGGGTGCTTCTGGAAAGCAGGGCCATGCAGGGTGACTAACACTCTTTGAAACTGCTCACAATACCAGTTTACTGCCTTAGTTGTTGAGTGAATAAATGAATAAATGAAATCCTAACTAGCTGATATTAACAAGCTGATAATAATTACTTCAAGGCCTTCTTTGTACTGTTGTATATATTTTTCATGCGATACTTGACTCTCTAACTGAAATTCCACAACGACTAAGGCATTATTTTAAGATTATTGCCACTGATATCCTTGCCTTCTGTCTCCTTATTCTCCATTCCATTCTTCACACTGTAACTAAGCTGGTCTTTCTAAAACTCAAATCTGATCCTGTCCCTGCTGTGATGAAACTTCTTGAGGGACCCCTATTAAGCTTTATGAACCCATTGAACTGGACTCTCTTGCTTTTCCAGCTTCAGTTGCATCTCTGACCCTACCCCAGGTGCCTACCAACCCTTTGGCTCAAGCCAGCTTCTTTCACTAAAGCTCACCATGCTGTTGCTTTTCTAGGCATACATTTCTCCTTTTTCTGGGACATTCCGCCTCTTTCCTCTTCTCCATTTCTTCTAGCTGTTCCTATTCATGCAGCACTTCTCAGCTTACTGGTATCATTAATATTACTAGCTATTCTCTCTCGGGTGCTTGCCATCTGCCAAACATTGTGTCAGATTTATGTCACAGGTTTCACTGAATGCTCATATCAACTCTTAGAGCTCAGTGCTATCATTATTCTTACTTTCAAGTTGATGGAATTGAGGCTTAGATGGATTAAATCATTGGCCAGGATCATAGAGTAGAACCAGTGAAACCAGGATTTGAACTCAGGTTTGTAGGACTCAAGCTCTAGTCACAACCACTGTGATACTAGACAACCAAGTCTAGGGTTCGCTCTCCTTTTATGAGCACCTATGACTCTCTGCACTCCCTTCTGTGGTATTTGTCGTACTTTATGGTAATGGCCTGTTTTACCTTTCTGTATCCCTCCACTGTTATGAAAACTGTCAGGGCAGGGATCACATCTACATTCTTCAACATTTTATAACCAGGACCTTGCACACAAGAGTCATGCAGCAAATATCTTTTTGAACAAGTGTGTCCATGACTTTAGGTCAACCTTAGATTTCCCTCCTTATGACATATTTGGTGTTTTGCAAGCATTCTCAATTAACAGAGCCCCAAAAGTTTCATTATAAGTGCAGGTGACTTATAACTGTTTTACTCTTCCTCTCCTTTCCCCTGACTCTGTCTCTTATTATTTTGCTTGTTTTTATAAAAATCCTGAGAAATCCTTCTTTATCAAAGCATCATGTTATATTTAATGACTTTTCTTTCTTGGAAGAAAGGACTGAGAACCGAACTCAAGAAAATAACCCTCTGTGAAAGGAGTGTTTGCCACAATGGGGCCTCCCAAGATTAATAAAACACAGACACTATCTGCAGGAAGCTTAAGTTTTAGTGAAGAAAACTGTGTACAGAGTCAGCAAATAATGTTAAGTGTCTCATAATTCTGTGTCTTCATGAATAGGAATATTTTAATGTTTAATACTTTAAAGACAAATAAATTAGCTTTTAGAACTAGTCTTTTTTTTTTTTTTTAGTTTTTGAGAGAGTGTGTGTGCATGCTCATGTATAAGTGGGGGAGGGGCAGAGGGAGAGGAAAAGAGAGACTTTTTCCATGCCCACTGTGGAGCCCGACCAACACAGGCTCCATCTCGTGACTGTGAGATCATGACCTCAGCTGAAATTAAGAGTTGGATGTTTAACCAACTGAGCCATCCAGGCACTCGGAGAACCAGTCATATTTTAAATGAATCCAGCTTAATTTCTGAAGGAAAAAAAGTCAGTTTACAAATGTCAATGTCCTATAAACAAATACCTAAGAGCTAATGTAAGACAAGTGACAGGGTGTGAGAATTGGGTTTTTAAAAAATTAAAAATTTTGGATAAATTATACACTTCTGCAATACTAAAATGAAAAGGTGTAAGAGGATAAATATGCAGTGAAGTTGTCTCCCTGCTCTTGTACCTGACTACCTGGTTCCCTTTCTTAGAGGCAACTTTTAATATCATTTTCTTGATTTTTCCTTCTAGCAGGTTTTTAGTACCTAATAAATGATTAACTGACAAAGGCTACTCAAGCAAAATTGTAAAGTATATCCTGTGCCCTTTAACCCCTCTTTGAGAGTTATTTTATCCTTTACCAGGTATCAAGGATTGGTATGTGGAATATTTTGTCTAGGAGAGAAAAAAACACAGACTCATTCTCACAGTGTGAGAATGGCTTTAATTATCCTTTCCTGGACCATTTGCATTTTTAGGGACCTCTTTAGGAAGGCAATGCATAGCACAGTAATAAATCTCAAAAGTGGAATTAGACATTAAGGTAGGGCAGGGAGGTATAAATGGAAAGAGTGAGCAATACATATTTCGATAGAAATTCCCCTTTTATTAGAGCACTTAACTGTTTGGATCTACGTATTTTGGCCCTGAGTATATTCTTTGGTTAGGCTAAAAGCATAACCCTTTTGATCCCAGAGGCAAATTGAATATGAAACCAATGTCTAATGACTAGCTAACATGTGCCAAGTTATGTGTGTCTGTGAATTGCAAAACATGGTATTATTATTAGCTCTATTTAAAAGAAGGAAACTGAGGCTTAGGTAACCAGAGTTAAGTAAGTTGTCCAAAGACACACAACTAATAAGTGACAAAACTGAGATTTTCATGAAAATATGAAGGTCATTTTTGCTTGAAGTGCTTGTAGACTGTTGTGGTTAATCATAACAGAACATTAAATCAATACAAAACAACTACCTGAATCCCATTTTATACAGCTAACAATACATAATCTCAGTTGGATATTAACGAAGTGAATGTTTTACTTCTGTCATCTCATAAATGAGAGTAGATTATTTTCATTTTAGTTAAAAAATAATTATCTGGTCATTTACATGAAACACCAGAATTATTTTATTTTATTTTTTTTATTATATGAAATTTATTGTCAAATTAGTTTCCATACAACACCCAGTGCTCCTCCCAAAAGATGCCCTCTTCAATGCCCATCACCTACCCTACCCTCCCTCCCACCCCCCATCAACCCTCAGTTTGTTCTGTTTTTAAGAGTCTCTTATGCTTTGGCTCTCTCTCCCACTCTAACCTCTTTTTTTTCTTTTGTTTTCCCTTCCCCTCCCCCATGGGTTTCTGTTAAGTTTCTCAGGATCCACATAAGAGTGAAAACATATGGTATCTGTCTTTCTCTGTATGGCTTATTTCACTTAGCATAACACTCTCCAGTTCCATCTACGTTGCTACAAAGGGCCATATTTCATTCTTTCTCATTGCCACGTAGTACTCCATTGTGTATATAAACCACAATTTCTTTATCCATTCATCAGTTGATGGACACGTAGGCTTTTTCCACAATTTGGCTATTGTTGAGAGTGCTGCTATAAACATTGGGGTACAAGTGCCCCTATGCATCAGTACTCCTGTATCCCTTGATGAAACCCCCAGAATTACCTAGGCACAATTTGTCCAGAATTGTGTTGTTTACCAGGAGGCTGGACGATTGCTTTTTTTAAATGCACACATTTCCTCAAACTTCTTTTTAACATCAGGTGAGAAAACTGCCCTAAGCCATAATTAGAAATTACTCTTACTCTCACCAAGATGGAAGGTGAATGTGCTGGAGGCTCTTTCCATGGCAGCGGATTAATAGTTCGTGATAAACTTCACCTCCAACTGGATAGAACAACTGCTCCTTTTCAGGATGTTTCTTTTTTGACTCTACTTGGCCTTGGCAATGAATGTTTGGAAATTGATATGTCTTGGAAACTGGAGTACATCTATTATATAATGCAATCTATTCCCATGCAGTTGATCTTGAAAGCCTTGAAAATAAAGAACGTAATGATGAGTAGGGAGTGACTTCTATTAGATACTATTAACTGAAAATGAGCTTTCTGCAGAGATTCCTAGAATCATTAGAGAATCGTTATAAAACTAAGAAGGCAGAGATGGATCCCTATAATTCAGATATGCTGGAAAATTGCTTTTGCATGTATTTAAATTCTTGTTGAGCTCATATTTCCTCAAAATTAGTTTTATTAGAGTAATGATGTGTATCTATCCATTACTATATGCCTCAACACAGAAAAATGTACTTAAGACTTTCGAACAAATAGATTTACCTTCCATTGATTTTGCCTCATAAATAAATTATTCATGGCCTCTTATGAATCTCACTATAAATTTGGAGATGCATGTTTAAAAACTGAGTGCTGGTTGTTACTTATTTTACTGGCATTTGCTGTTCAACTCTGTAACCACTTCAGAAAGCCTCATTTTCTAACTGGACATGTGGTAGAGTTCATTCTCCTGCTCAAGGGGTATCATAATTAAAGTTAAAATAACTGAAATTTTAATGAGAGAAAGAGAAGTTTCATTCCTGTCTTGTATAGAACATGGCGTGTTGTTCATTCCAGATAGTCAATAAATATTTACCATAAATAAATCCCCAGTGTTCCATCACAATGCTCCCCTCACCTTTGAAGTTAGCTTTTATTGCTTTCCCTAAACTGATATGAGGTATTAAATCTGTTAGAGTCCTCAGGCCCGTTTCATAAGTAGGCACTTTTCATCCAAATGGACAAGCAGGAGTAGTCTCAAACAACAAATCCCATTTAAAATGCGTGCATATGATGCCATCCTAGTTCACTTCATCATTGTCAAATAGTTTAATAATGTACATTGTCTTCCTGAAGCTGAGTGCTGAAGGAGCAGTAGTATCACATGGAAAGAATAAATCATCAGACTTTAGACTCCTGTTTCTAAATGTTTAGGTCATCCAAGCAAGTATGACCAGAGGAAAAAACACAGCAGACTAAAAAGATGAAAGTATACATTATTACGGGGTCGGTTTAAATCACTGTGGGCAAACTTAACTTAGTTTATGTTAGCAAATTAAAGAGAATACAACCTCTAAGCTGCTTTTGCAAGTAGGTGCGCTCATGGGAGGAAATTGTCATTATAGTGAAGATGAATACATCAGTATGTTGCTTTATTTGAATATGTGTGATTAAATAAACCTTTGCCTTAATTAAAAATATTTATTTGATTTCTTTGTTCTTGTTTCAGAAATATTAGAGTTTTCTAATTTGCTTACAGGTCCTATTCATAGGGGACATGGAGGGTGAGAGAAGGATAAGAGATATGGAAAAATTGATGGGGCAATGTTGATAACTTACATTTGTGAGATGAGATGAGGGTTTGATGAATAAAAAATACTGGTTTTTATTCAACCTGAAACATTATACTTGTCCTACTTAATTAACCAATCATATAAACTCATGCCTTGCTAATGATGATCCATTATGAGATGAAGCTGAATTATGAGTGCATGATTGCATTAAAAATGACTGTGCTTTTGAAGGTAAAGCAATAGTAGTTGCATGACTCCTGTATGTTTATGCATTCAACAACTGTCTCCTATATGCCAGACCCAACGTTTGGTGCTAGGGAGATAGAGATGAATTAGATCTCACTAATGCCCTCAGGATCTCACAGTTCACCAGGGATGCAGACTGGTGGCAGATGCTTGCAGAACAAGGGGAGAGGTTTCACGACAGAGTTCTCTCTGGTGCTATGGAAACTCCGAGGAGGTATATCTGACCCACACCAGGACTTCTCAGAAGAGATTATTGAGCTAGAAGTAATGGGAGAAGTCAGAGAGGACAGCCTTCCAGAGATAGAGAGCACTATGAAGTAGAATGAGGGTGATACTCCAGTAAAAATTAATTTCATTAATGTTGAAAAGGATGCAGGATTGAAAAAAGCCCACCTATGCCCTCTCAGAACTTTGAGATTTTGGATCTGTAACTCCCAAGTTCACCAAGAGAACTATATCCTTAACTGTATTTCCTGTTTGGGGCCTAAAGGGATTTGGTTCCCTAGCACAACCTATTCCTAATTGTCCACTTATTTCTTGAGGTTGCTAGCATGCCATTTTGCAGACGCAGTAATTTTTCCTCTTTGGCCCCAAATTTGTCACATTAGGATGTATCAGGCAAATATGACATCCCATAGTATATAGATATATATAACATTATCCAGTCAAGATAAGAGAAAACTATTTCCTCTTTGCTGTCAAAATGTGGTTTTATTTACAAATCTCTCCATCTTGGCAGAGTTGAATTTTCTACATGCTGTGAAAGGCAACGTGGTAGGGATATAACGCCATCCTAGAGGTTAGGGGATGCTGGTTTTGACTTTTTGCCTTGATATGAATATCTAGTATTCTTTACAATTTGGAGATGCTCTGCTTTCTTTCTGGATCTCAGGTCATGTTGAGATGGGACATGGTGGGTGAGAGAAGGATAAGAGATGTGGAAAAATTGATGGGGCAATGTTGATAATTTACATTTGTGAGGTGAGATGAGGGTTTGATGAATAAAAAATACTGGTTTTTATTCAACCTGAGACATTATATTTGTGCTACTTAACTAACCAATCATAAAACTTATGTCTTGCTAGTGATACTCCATTATGAGATGAAGCTCAATTTACTCTGTTTCAAAAGCTCAGCTTCCTTAACCATTCATAACATACTTGAAAAGTAGTTTTTTTGTATAGAAAGCTATAGATAAAAGCCATTGGAAGAGTATAATATCCCTAGACCCACACAATTTCTATCATCCCATGACTCTCATCAGTGTCTGCCGGTTGATGTGTCTGTGGTAAACGTGAATCAATGGCCTGAAGAAATGAAGAGCAAGTGGATATGAAATATGTTCTGGAAACTGTGTTTTTTGCTAGACATGCCCATGGCAGTTCTTTCTTATAAACTCTTCTTACATATGTGTTGATTTCCACTCCTGGTACTACATTTTGAGCTCTGTTTTCTAAATTTTGACTTTTGTCTTCCAAAATTGCATGTTATTTTTCTGAATAAAGAAAGAAAAAAGATAGCCATTTAACTGTAGCTTTTCTGTAGTTACCTATGTATAATTTTTAAAATATAATTTATTGTCAAATTGGTTTCCGTATAATACCCAGTGCTCATCCCAGCATGTGCCTTCCTCAATACCCATCACCCTCTTTCCCCTCTCCCCCACCCCCCATCAACCCTCAGTTTGTTCTCAGTATTTAAGAGTCTCAATGGTTTGCCTCCCTCCCTCTCTGTTTGTAACTATTTTTTCCCCATCCCCTCCCCCATGGTCTTATGTTAAGTTTCTCAAGATCACACATGAGTGAAAACATATGGTATCTGTCTTTCTCTAACTGACTGATTTCACTTAGCATAGTACCCTCCAGTTCCACCCATGTTGCTGCAAATGGCCAGATTTCATTCTTTCTCATTGCCAAGTAGCGTTCCATTGTATATGTAAACTACATCTTCTTTATCCATTCATCAGTTAATGGACATTTAGGCTCTTTCTATAGCTATGTATAATTTAATATTGTTAAAAGTAAGATATTGATGTAATTATTTTTAAAACTTGGAGGTATGTTTGTGGTAAACTTGGACATTCTTTGTCTGAAATCATTCAAAGAGCTAAAATTAATAATCTTGTTGCAGTTAAAAGATACTAATGGAAGAAAAACACATCCACTTTATTCTCTTAATTGTTACTATTTTTTTTTTTTTTTTTTGTCCTAGGGAACCATCATTTTACAAAGAAAGAACTATAGTTCAGCTTTGGGTCATATTTTAGGTCACTTGTGATATAAACATATTTTCCAATTCAAGAGTTTTCTGTGGAGAAATTAAAATCTAGTGCTTTATTTTGAGGTACTGAAACCATTTTGCTCTTGCTTTTGGTATTCTTCTGACTTTTCTTATGCCATCTTAGTCCTCTAGCAGGGACCCAGGTTTTCCAGCTCCTCTTCCTGCAAAAAATACAGTGTTGAGAGAGAAGTACCCTAGTCACAAAGGGTACTGATTTCATTTTTACATTACGCTCAAACTAAGCATCTCTAAAGCTTTCAGCCTCCCCTAGTCTCCAAGCTTCCCCAGGCCACCCCATGTGAGTAGTTTAACAACGAATAGAGCACAGCTTCAAGACAAGGCTTCTTGTATAGTTGTGTGTGTGTTTTCAAAGTGCTGCTCTCCAGCCATCATAGAGGGGTCATGAAATCAATTCAGTGGGTCATGACCAGCCCTTTTATTTTTATTGTAACAGAATCAATAGAAAATGTCAGAGTACACTGCAACATAGTAGGATAAATACAGTGTCGTGAAACTTTTTTCATTTTGATACATTTGTGTTTGTATGTATAGTAATTACGTATATAAAATACATTCCTTGCTGTAGATAATTGGCAAAAAAAAAAAAAAAAAAAAAAGTGAAACCCCCTGTATCTCCTTTCAACCAGATTGCACCTTTTAGCCTCTTCATAGAAATTCTGGAGGACCATGCCTGTTGTCCAGTTGGGATCTGGGAATCATGGCAAAAATCCCAAATGTTTATGTATATCAAGTAACATTTTATTTCCATTTACCTAGGTTAGAAATGGAACCTTCTGGCTATTTGGACCCCTGTCCATTCAGGGGAGAAAAAAAAAAGTTTACTTGAGGAACATGAGGAGGAGAAAGACTGTCAACTCCACCATTTTCTAGACACTGATTCTGCCTCTCCTTTGGTAACATTCTAAGCCAGTTAAGGGAAGGTTACATTGATTAAAACGGGCAAGCATGGTTTCCATTTGAATGGGCACCTTTTTCATTTTTTTGAGAGTGGATTCTGTGGTGGCGCCACAGAACTGAACCACAGAGTTCCTTGCATCCAGAGGGGTGACTCCTGACATTTTCCTGCCAGCAGCCTCCAGGTGAAAGCTATCTGCATTGACCCCAGGAAGCCTCAGTGTCTAATGTCAGGATTTCCATTCCACTAGAGATGGAAACTCAGAACACTTTTCTGTTGTTGTTGTTCAAAGAACCCCAGAATATGTCAAAACGCAGAATCTCCTAAAACATAATTTTAATGTTCACATCATTTTCAGAACACTGACTAAAGGCCTAGCAGGGACCTTGAAAATCACTGGTTTCACCATTTTTCTTTCACACTTGTGCAACACTGAATAGGTGTAAATCCAGCCTTTACAGAAGAACGCCCAAATGAAATTTAATTTTCTTCCTCAAGTAACCCATTTCAGCAATATTTGTGAGTGTTGGTGCTCATTAAGTATGAGTCATTTGGACTGACATACAGGTTTGGGTTCATTCTGACAAAGTGTATTTGGTTAGGAACAAGTTAGTCTGTGATTACAGGAAAACAGTACCCAATTTCCAATGGTAAACCCCACCCCCACCCCCTTCACAGCTGAGCAGCCTAGTCCTGAAAGTGGAGTGTACTCTCACACCTCCTCTTTTGTCCCCCTCAAAAGGAGTGCTGTCAAGATTTCGGTAAGGGAATGATAATAGAGGCAAACAGTGTGTTGCTGTGATTGGAGAAATTGTGTGTTTGTAGAAAAAGGGCTTGGAATTGTGCATCTTGGAACTATGTTTACGTGAGAAAAAATGGGTAGTGCAATTGTCATGTCTATGACAACATTTTTCTTTGTGAGCACTGAGCTGGATAACTGAAGCCTCGGAGTGGTTTGCAAGAGAACTGAGGACGAATATTGCTTCTAATCTGGTCCCCAGAGAGAAGCTTCTTGGTGAGGGGGGGAAGGAATGGGGATTTAAGCTGGAACACTTTTTTGAAAGTAAATGACGAAAAACATACAAGACGTTGCCCGCTGGCCTCAACGTGGCTGAGGGCTCAATTAGGATTCGATCCACTCTCCCTGAAAACACTTGCCTGCCCTGAGGTCAGCCTAATGACTGGAAACTCTGCAAATGTAACAGCTACTGTCCCTTGGACTGTTTTCAACACACAACATATGCACATACAGTTTATACACACTCAGTATCAAGTTTGGATAAAATCAGTTTTCTAACAATGTCTTCCTTGTGTATAATGCTTGGTAGTGATGCAGATCATCAAAACCGATTAGAGAGATTCTTGAGTTACATTATTTTGGTGGACCACTATCCAGGAGAAATATTTTTTTTTAATGAATTCTGCTTTTTCACTGGGCTCTCTCAGCCCAGGATCACCTCTATATCATCCTTCCTTCCTCTTGATGTCACCCCTTTTTAGAGCTGTCAATGGAGGAGAAAGGGTGTATGCAGTTCCTGGAACTTTCTTACCCTCCCTTACCCTCCTCTTGTTGGGGAGTTCCTTTAACACCATGGATTTATCCTCATATTCTGGGTCTGGATAGTGATTTTCATATTGCAGGTTTCAACTCATAGGTGGATCATAAAGTCCACCTAGCAGGTCACTCTACTTTTTGTTTGCTTTCTTGCAAACGAACTAGAATTGAAAATACCGGAGCACGTTCATTACCCATAAGACAGCCAGGTGTTTTTTCATTTACATACATACAAATATATACATGTTCACTAGTGTGTTGTGGGTTGTGATGTAAGATGTATTTGCCATTGAAATCTGCTTATCTAGGAGACCAAGATAAAACTTTAAAAAAGTACTAAAATTACCTTTTATTGACAGTCTTTGCTGTTTGCAGCAACAATAGAATTTTGGCATGTGTCAGAGGCACTGACTTTCATTGAGCAAATAGGCTGTTTGTCTCCTTTTATTACCTAGTAGGAAGGTAAAGCCACTTGTGTAAATGCAGCAAAATGCAGGAGATGGAAAGGAAGGGAAGAAAAGTAAACAGTGTAGATGGTAGGTTTTGAGTTCTTCTCAGTAAGTAGGCATTTCAAATATTAAGGACTCCTTCACATAAATGCTATAGAGTATTTCCGTACTCTTAGACATATCTTCATTTGTACACCAAATTATGATGATGTGTTATTACAGGCCAGGATGGCAGGTGTTTAGAAAGCACACCTGTTATTAAAAAAGCCACATTTGGGGCGCCTGGGTGGCTCAGTCGGTTAAGCGTCCGACTTTGGCTCAGGTCACAAACTCACAGACCGTGAGTTCGAGCCCCGCGTCAGGCTCTGGGCTGATGGCTCAGAGTCTGGAGCCTGCTTCCGGTTCTGTGTCTCCCTCTCTGTCTGCCCCTCCCCCTTTCATGGTCTGTCTCTCTCTGTCTCAAAAAAAAAAAAAAAAAAAAAAAAAGTAAAAAAAAAAAAAAAAAAGCCACATTAGGGACGCCTGGGTAGCCCAGTCAGCTAAGTGACAGACTCTGGATTTCGGCTTAGGTCATGATCACATGGTCTGTGATTTTGAGCCCCCGCGTTGGGCTCCACGCTGACAGTGAGGAGCCTGCTTCAGGATTCTCTGTCTCTCTCTCTCTCTCTCTCTCTCTCTGCCCCTCCCCACTCACAGTCTACCTCCCTTCCCCCTGCCCCAAGAACAAATAAACATTTTTAAAAAATAAATAAAAGGGCCACATTAGAACCCAGTACATTTTTATGTTTTGTTGACCCCAGCCTCACTTCTACCCATTCTACTGTCCCATGCCCCGCACTGATCTGCCCATCGGCATCTTCAGTGTGCCCCACTCCCTAAATCCATCGTCACTTGAGGTGCCAGATCATCTCAGGTGCCTCAGTCATTGTCATTCCCAACATGCATACCCCTCACACAGAATCTGGTACCTAGAGACGTGTCCTTTTAAACTGCCTCAGGAGGCAGACTGATTCCTGTGACATTCCTTGAGCTGTGCTTTTTCCTCCTTTCCATTGCCTTCAGGGGTGGAAGAGGACAGCTATGAATTTAAATTATGGTTCCACTGCTTATTAGCTGTGTAGCCATGAGCAAGTTGAGCTTCAGTTTCATCCTCTGTAAAAATTGGGCGGGGGGGGGGGGGGGTTGACCATCTGTAACTTTGTTAGGATGCCTATATGCATTAACATGTTAAAGTGCCTAGCAGTACTGTGCACAGAGTAGCTCTTCTGTCAGTGATAGTCCCTCCTCTTATGTTATCTGCTTTCTGTATTTGTAGAGAGCTGTCAGTCATTTAAGCCCCTAAGGTGGAGACTGTGCTTTACTCTTGCTACTTCCCACCCTGAAACTAAAGATCTCCATCCCTTTGGCTTCAGCCTTGCTGCCCGTAACCCTTTAGACAATAAGACTCTGCCTAGCAATTGGGATTTGTGGCTCTTTTTGCACCCCTATGCTGGCTTAACCTGAAACATGTCAGAAGGTTGGGAATACCATTAGAACATATGCTTGAGCCTGCTTGGGCAGCTGGATCAATCCCCCAGCACCTATGTGGCTACTCTACAGGCAGGTCTGATGAGGGCACTAGCTTTCTCTCCACCTCACTTTCGTAGGAGTAAGTCATCCTTAACTGAATCAAAAGATACTGCCCTTTCCATAATTCTTCATACCCTGGTCTTCTAGGTAAAAGAATACTTAGAGAATCTCTTCCTTTCAATTTACCATTTGATCCTGAACTATTCGTTTATGGGTGTTTAGATTTGAATTCACATTTCTAGTATCTGTATATTTAATATGTTTTCCATTTTTAAGGACTTTAAATTTTTATTTTATTAAATTTTTTATTATTACCCTTTTTTTTGAAGTATAGTGAACATATAATTTTATATTTTAGGTGATACAACATAGTGATTCAACAACGCTATATATTGCACAGTGCTCAAGAGGAGAGTAGCCACTATACAACATTATTACAATATTGTTATTATTATTTTTATTTTAGAATAGTTGACACACAGTGTTACATTAGTTTCAGGTATACAACATAGTGATTCAACAAGTCTATATGTTATGCTATGCTCACCACAAGTGTAGCTACCATCTGTCACCATACAGTGTTCTTACGATACTATTGACTGTATTCCCTATACTGTACCTTCTTTCCCTGTGAATTATTCATTCCTTAAGTGGAAGCCTGTGTCTCCCACTCCCTTTTACCCATTTTGCCCATCCCTCTACTCTCCTTTCTGGCAAACATCAGTTTTTTCACTGTATTTATGGGTCTTTTACTGCTTTGGATTTGTTGTTGTTGTTGTTGTTGTTGTTGTTGTTGTTCATTTGTTTGGTTTTTTAGATTCCACATATAAATGAAATAATGTGGTATTTGTTTTTGTCCGACTTACTTCATTTATCATGAATGATACCCTCCAAGACCATCTGTGTTCTCACAAATGGCAAGATCTCATTCTTTTTTGTGACAGGATAATATTCCATTATATATACACACATACACACATATATATACATTATACACACACACACACACACACACACACACACACACATCTTCTTTATCCATTCATCTGTTGGTGGTGACTTGGGTTGCTTTTATATCTTGGCTGTTGTAAAGCTGCAATAAACATAGAAGTGTGTATATTTTTTTGAATTAGCATTTTCATTTTCTTTGGGTAAATAGCCAGTAGTGGAATTACTGGATTATATGGTAATTCTATTTTTAATTTTTTGAGGAATTCAACTGCTTTTCATAGTTGCTGCACCATTTTACATTCCTGTCAACTGTGAAGCAAGAATTCCTTTTACTCCACATCCCTGTCAATACTTGGTATTTCTTGTCTTTTTTGGTCTAGCCATTCTGATATCTTATATTGTGGTTTTGATTTGCATTTCCCTGATGATTAGTGATGTTGAGCATCTTTTCACATATGTGTTGGCCATCTGTATGTCTTCTTTGGAAAAATGTCTGTTTAGGTTCTCTGCCCATTTTTTTGATCATAGTATTTGTGTTTTGGTGTTGAGTTATATAGGTGTATATCTTGGATATTAACCCCTTATCAGATATATAATTTGCAAATATCTTCACCCATTCAGTAAGTTGCCTTTTTGTTGTTGATGGTTTCCTTTGTTGTGCAAACCAAAATAAAAAGCTTGAGCACATTGAGCATGATGTTAGCTGTGGGTTTTTTATATGTGGCCTTAATTATGTTGAGGTATGTTTTCTCTAAACCCACCACTTTTTTGAGAGTTTTTATCATGAATGGATGTTGAATTTTGTCAGATGTTTTTTCGGCCTATATTAAGATGATCATGTGATTATTATCCTTGATTTTGTTAATGTGGTGTGCTACATGGATTGATTTGCAAATATTGAACCAACCTTGCATCCCTGGAATAAAATCCACTTAATCATAGGGAATGATTTTTTTAATGTGTTGTTGAGTGTGGTTTCTTAATATTTTGTTGAGGATTTTTACATCTATGTTCTTCAGGGATATTGCCCTGTAGTTTTTGTTTGTTTGGGTTTTTTTTTTTTTTTTTTTTTGGTTTTGGGGAGGTTTTTGGCAGTGTCTTTGGTTTTGGTATTGGGGTGATACTGACCTTATAGAATGTATTTAGAAGCTTTCCTTCCTCTTATGTTTTTTGGAATAGTTTGAGGAAAATTGGTATTGACTCTTCTTTAAATGTTTGGTAAAATTCACTTGTGAATCCATCTGATCCTAGACTTATGTTTTTTGGGAGTTTTTTAATTACTGATTTATATGTTCACATTTCGTATTTCTGATTCAGTTTTGGAAGATTGTATGTTTCTAGAAATTTTTGCATTTCTGCCAGGTTGTCTCATTTATTGGTGTATAATTTTTTGTGACAGTCTCTTATAATCCTTTGTATTTCTGTGGTGTTGATTGTTACTTCTGTCCTATTTCTGATTTATTTATTTATTTATTTATTTAGGTAGTCTATTTTTTCCTTTAAGAACTTTAAAAATTCTTCTTTCATTGCAAGGTGAAATTACACCTAGAAATGAGTCTTGGTTTCACTTCTCAGTTATATCATCTTTGGCAATTCACAAGTTTTAATTTCTACTGAAATATTTCTTCCTCCTTCCCAAGGATGTTGAAGACCAAAGTATATTGAATACTATGATGCCTTATACAAATGTGATTACACTGGTAACATTGTTATGGTAAATGATAGACTGTACATAATGATTACAGTAACTTTATTACTTATGGACTAGAGATGACTAGCTTATTCTTGAAGATGTCTCTGACTAGATCTGAGCAGTGTCACTTGCACTGTGACCACTAAGCCCTGATACCCTTTTAGGAGGAGCCCTGATAGAGGCACTCTTAAAAAGCTTTAGTCAACTCTAAAGACCCAGATTTACTCTGGAAACTCTGAACTCAGGCAGATAAACTTTGGGTACAGTTTTGTCATTCTGTAAAAAAAGATAGCATGCCTCTTATTCATTTAATTGTTATTGAGTGCCTGCTGTATGTAAAACTGATAAAGTAAACAAATATGATGCCCACCCCAGTGGAACCTTATCAGGGAGTCTAAGTGGGGAGATAACCATAAAATAAACAATCCCAAATATATGCATATTTAAAAACAGTAAATACTGTAAAGGAAAAGGATGTTTTTCTTCATAAGGTTGTAAAAATAAGAGACCTTTGCTGGAAAGGACTTGAGTATCAGTTTTTACATACACCTCTTATTAAATAGTAGGTAGTAAATGTTCATTGATCAAATGATAAATAACTGGTCTAATATAATGTTACCAGAGATACTCCCTCAGGCAGTAAAGAGGTAGATTGGCATTGAGGGGGCACCTGGACTAGGAAGTCTTAAAACGTCTCTACTTAAAAGCTGTGTAGCTAAGAGCTAGCAGATGATTGCTGTGGACTTTAGGATTCCCATCTGTTAACTGGGGATAATGCTGCTCTTTGTCATTCTCTATTGTCTTGAGCTTTAAACAGAGAAGTGGGATGCCTAGATGGCTCAGTTGGTTAAGTGTCTGACTCTTGATTTAGGCTCAAGTCATGATCTCATGTTCATGGGATCAAGCCCCATGTTGGGCTCTGTGCTGACTGTGCAGAGCCTGCTCTGGGTTCTCTCTCTCCATCTCTCTCTGCCCCTCTCCCACTCATGCATACACCTGTGCAAATGTTCTCTCTCTCAATAAATAAATAAACTGTAAACTTAGCACCTGTAGGAACTGGGCCACAGCCTGCCCTGCCACAACATCACAACATCTGGAGATGGGTCCCTAGTCCCACAGTCCTCTCTGTAGAAATCTTAGAACCAGCTCTTGAGGGAGTCCCGTAGCTTGCCTGATGTGGGTCTCAGACCTTTGATAGCAGGATCTATAGCAATGGCACTGCGTATGGCTAGCTTTTTGCCACGTGTTAAAGGATTACCTATTTTATGGAATTTCTAGGGAGAGCCCTCTGTTAGACCCAGGAGACTAATTGTGTGAGAATATGCACCCTATTAAAGAGTTTGGGAGCTAGATGGGTTTCAAGAACACATGTAACCACCACTTATTGTGTACTGTGCTTGCTGCTTTGTCTACCCCACTTCATCTTTACCCATACAGTTTCCCCCACTTGATGAATAGAGAAACTGAGGAGAGGCTATATGACTTGCTTAAGGTCACATAGTTACTAAGTAGTGAAACTGAGATGGACAGCCTGGTGTTTCTGACTCCAGGGCCTGAGCATTTGGCCACTATACTACAGAAAACACACAAGCAGCCATGCCAACCATTAGAGGATTTGGGTTAGCAAGACCCTCCCTGTTGATATAAAAACCAAAGTCACAGGTTTGATATCTCCAAAGGGCAATTGTCTAATCTACCAGTGAGGGCACTGAAAAGAATGAGAGAGACAAGGGATTCTGTGGCTGAAGACAAGGTTTCAGCTCAGCAACTACCTATCCTTCTATCCCTCTACCCCCTAATCCATGAGGCTAGCCCAGAAACCTTGCCCACCTAGGAGAATCACAGAAGCTGGCCAGCATCTCCAGCCATGGACTTAGTCTTGGCTTGATATTTGTTGGCAGGGTTCCTCACCAAATAGTTAAGCAACCCATGGAGAACCTTGATCTTAACTTACAAACACAGAAAGGCATGCTGAGTAAGAGTCTGAATAGGAATCCTAAGATGGCCCCAGCTCAAGGAAGGAAACTCCCCTGGCTCTCTAGAGTAAAAAACAAGGGTTAATTCTATCCATACACCCACACTAACTCTTGCTCAGTCTTCCTGGAGACAAATCAAAGAGTTATGCATGAAAGAGACAGATTATCACTTTTATTGACACAGATGTTCTTCTAACTCTGTGTGTGTCTCAGCTGACCCCAGGTCAACAATACAAACAATAATTAACACAAGCAGGCTGCAAACCTGTCTCATTCCTGTGCACCTGAGTTTTAGTTGAAGGAGCAGGGATACACATAGAAGCATGCCTGGATCTTACTGTCTTTGTATCTTAGAAGAGGGAGGGTAGGATGACATGCCTGGCTTTAGGTTCCAGCATCCCTTAACCCCATTAACTAAGACACTTGACTTCTGTGATGGCTTAGTTAAGCCATTGGCTCCTTACCCTTCCTCTCTCTCCAGTCTTGCTCTTGGGACTAGTATAACCCATATTTAATAAAATGAATACATTACCCACACTGTACAGCTCTGATTTTGTTCTTTTGAATATTCCTTCTCCCCTCTGTAGAGGACTTGAGTCCTGGCCTTGTACTCCATCCCCATGGGGACTTGCCTCTGGACTGCTCTGACTTCTGCACCCCGCAGTGTCCATCTCTCCACCACCATCACACATTTTTCCTAACCCTTGACCTCACCTCCCACTTGTTCCTGCCACCATGCTTCCTGGATATTCATTCTGTCCACCTGTGTAGATTTCTACCTACCAAATGTGTATCTCTTCGTGCCTGGAACTAATTTTCAGGTTTATAGGTTCCTTCCAGTGCAACCTGCCTTCTCCTGGTTAATCCTTTCCCCCACAACAAACAACAGCATAATAGCATTTATCATGTGTTTATTGTGCATCAGCACTTTAAATCCATCCTTCTCATCAGCAGCCTTGGTCTTGTTCCTAACTCTTGGAGCAATCTGGCTATTAGCTGAGGAATTTAGAAGACTCCTTAGTCAATAGGTCAATAGTCAGTAGTGAGTCAACCTCATCATTTCTGCTTTTGGCCTTGTTCTGACATGACCCTTGCTTAAGTTGTGCCCCAGTTCCATTAACTGCATTTATATATTGATACCCTTTGCTGATTTCCTGCCTGGATCCCCGGTGAAAGACTTCAAGACTGACCTACAGTCCTATATGGGAGGCCTCCTTAAGCTAACTGCCAAACCCTTTGGCTCCATGTTGTGCCAACCTTCTCATATATCTGCCTGGTAAATGTCAGGTCAGACATGAGCCTGCCTTATGCTGGGGTGAGCCCATCAGCATACTCCCTTTTGCTGGAGTCTCTGATGCCACTGCCATTATGACTCTTCTTCCTTCTGCTCACAGTTAGAACCATCCCTGGTCACTGGTCTTGCCCTGGGGGACCATTCTGCTCTCTGGACCTCAGATGGAACACATGCTCTTATATTTTAAAGTATCTGTTAGGTCCAACCTATTGGGAAGTTTAGGGTAACATGACTTAACTAGGGCACACTCTTAATTTTCCTTCTCCCTTCCCACCTCCTATAGTAATTAGCTGTCAATAAATGCTACTTTTCTGACTCAATTTAACAAATCAGTCTGTTCTTGGAATTCTCACTAAACTGACTTTAGTATGATTTAGTAAAATGGCATTTGCTGGTAGGAAAGTAATCTTACAGTGTTTAATTAAGCAGATTAAAATGTGATTATCTCAATTGTCAAAACTGTTTTTGTAGATTTCCTGTGTTTTCTGTTGTTTTCTGTAAAAGAAAGATTATTCACATTATTGTAATTCCATACAGTGCAAAACTAGAACAAAGGAAGTGATGCAAATCCTTTAGCAGAAAGGTCATTTGAGTCATTGGAGTGTCCTGAACCATAGAGGGCACTTAGAGCCATTGTTGATGCACAGCACATTTCTTCAGATTATGACACCACTCATTTATGTAGAGGTTTTTCATGTGAATATTGGCACTCGAGACATACACTTGTAAACAAAGGCAGGTAGTGTGAGGAGGAAGTGAATCCTTTGTAGAACTCTAAAATAAGCCAGATCCTCAGAACATCTCACTCTTAATAATTCCTGACATTCTTTATCTTTTAGAACAGAGAGGATGGGGAGAATTAAAAAGTAGGATTAGCAATGCTAGAAACGTGAATTCTGATTGATGATCCAGGATAACAACTTCAAACTAACAGATCTTGATGTTCTCACAAGAAAGGATGATGAAGATTCTGGCTCCCAATCACAATTGGTCGATATTTGCTGCTGAACACAGCACTGCACAAGCTCTCTATGTCTTCCTTGGGTTAGAGAAAGTGATGAATTCAGGGGCACAGCTGGCTTGTTTTGATGACTGACTGAGGAAAGAGGGTAATTTTGCAAAAGAGAAATCTTTCCAGAGTTTCCATTGAGGATTAGCCTGTTGAAATTCAGAGAACAAAGGCCGTGTAACTTTTGGTTAGCGTTTTGCATAACTCAGAGTGACTAAATCTACAATTCCTGGTAACTCAATTTGAATCTTTGGCAAGCTTTGGAACTAGATAGGGAGCTATCAGATCTACCTCCAGGCTAAGATTAGCAATCATATTACTGGGTCAATGATTTTGCATTCTAGTCAGATTATTTAGATTGTTAAAAATCAGTCATGTCTGCTGAATGAAAAAGGAGGAAATTGTAAGAATATACCTAAACTGAAATCCCAAAATCATTTGGAACATGGAATCCCTCTTTTCCTCATGCTCTCTCTTTTCTCTGTGGGTCTGCTGTATCCTATCATGTTTTCTAATAACTTTAGCTTGCTTGTGGTCCAGAATTACCTTATATCCCCTTAACGTAGCTGCTGTATCAATGTAACTCAAATTTCTATTTCTCCATTTCCAACTCCCAAAGGGGGAGTCTCATGGCCCATATTAATTTTTTGAGCCAGGCAACCGAGTAGGTAGGTAGTTGGCCAGCCTGAGAATAGACTAGTTTTGTGTCAGGTGCCCATTATTGGTTCATTCAGCTGTGTTTTAGGGTCAAAGACCAGAGTAGGTTTGCTCAGAGCAGCAGAGTCTGTAGACAGGGCAGATTCAGGCATATAAATAGGCAGTGGTTGGTGTCTCATATATGACTAGCTACCACCTGCTTTAAGTGAATCTGAACACTAAACTGTAGTGAAAGAAAAGTGCTCTGGATGAGGAGACCCCAGTCTGGTCTTTTTTCCTTTTGAATTTTTAAATTCAATGAAGATGACCTCCTTTTCTCTCCTGGTGAAAGGTGGCCTGTCCTATATCCCTTCTCTCCTGCCTCCAAGTGAAAATTAAAACATAATATAAAAAACTATTGCTGCAAAGAGAGTGGCAACTGAGAAGGAGAAGAGCAAATGGGAAGAGAGAAGGAGAAAGAGAGTGGGGGAAGAACTGACTAGAGATGGGATCTTCACTTTGCACCCATAAACTTAATACATTTCCATGATGCTAAGCCATAAACTAGATGATTAGGGCTGACGTTGGGAGGTTTGAAGGAGATGGAGAGGGAGGGAGATGGAGTTTAAATAAGGGCGGAAGAATATGAAGGAGACAGTTTGGGATATGGGGCCTTAGTAGGTGGAAATTCCACCTTGGTGTCTTTGAAGTGCGATTGCCAAAGGATAGGATGAAAGGGGGACTAGAAACGAAGGTGAACCAGTGAGCAGGGCTGGCTTTCATCTCTCCCTCTTTCTGAAAGCACTCCAGGAGCCAAGTTCATGAGCAATCTCTAAGGCCCAGGGCTCAGCATGAGTGTCTCAATTTCTAACCAGCCCCAAAAGAGATGCACCAGACAACAAGCATCTGGGTATTCCAGACATCTTTACTGGGCTGTAATGTTTCGGTTTGCCATTGTAACAAATGGCCAGAGTTGCAGATGACATTTAACTGTTGGGAAAGATTTATTTGACTTTAAAATGTAACCTGATATTTTCAATTAGCATATCCCCTTTGGGAAGGAGAAAAGAACCTTTTTCTTCTTTGGTGTATCTTCACTTGCTTTTTTTTAAGTTTTTAATGTTTATTCAGTTTTGAGAGACAGAGAGAGACAGAGCATGAGCAGGGGTGGGGACAGAGAGAGGGAGACACAGAATCCCAAGCAGGCTCCAGGCTTTGAGCTGTCAGCACAGAGCCTGACATGGGGCTCGAACCCACGGAACCTGAGCTGAAGTCAGACACTTAACTGACTGAGCCACCCAGGCACCCCTTCACTTGCTTCTAACATTAACCATCTCTCCTAATTTGATATCCTATGGTCTGGCCTGCAAAACCACATATATCAAGCTTCCTAAATATTTGGTCTTGAATGCAGGGCTTACATTGCACATATCACTAATCTTTTACCTTTCTTTCTTGGTGATTAAAAAACAGGGCCTACTGAACTCCTGAACTCATTCTACTAACGTAGCTCAGATGCCTTATTCCTTGAAACTTTCACAGATTCTTAGAGTTATTGTGTCCCCTATACTTGGGTCAGCACATACACTCTTACCGTAGTTACCTATTTGCATGATGTTCTCCCTCAGTAATCCATGAACTCCTTTCCTGTATCACCACTTCTCATTTTTTTCACTTCTGAGCTTCCAGCCCTGAGCACAATAACTGGTACACAGTAGATGCTCAATGAATGTTCATTGAATTGAGTAGACTGTGTTCAATACAGTTTAGCATGCATAATATTCTTGGGAGCCATTCTGTAAGGCCATGCAATAGGTGACAACTTTGGTGTGGTTGGAAGAACAAAGGAGTTGGAATCAAGACACCTGTGTTCAAGCCCTCACCTTGTTCTTTATGGATATGTGGCTTTGGTCACAGTCTCCCTGAACTTTGCATGTAAAATACAGATAATGATTCCTGCTCCTCAAGGCTTTTGTGAAGAAGAAATTTTAAAAAATATGAAAAGTCTCTGTAATGTTAAAGTGCTATATATAAACATGATATCATCAAAAGATAACATCCTTCTGAAAATTCAGAAAATAATCCCCCTTAGATATGTGATTCAAGACAGACCTTTATTCTGTAGCAGACCAACTACCTTTATTCTGTATACAGACCAGCTCTGTAGCAAACATGTCATAGAGTTAAAAGCTATACTGTTGTGAGAATAATAAATACGAAGCATCTAGTATAATGCCTAGCATATAGTAATCATTCAGTGAATGATAGCTATCATTACTGTTTTCACCCCTACTGTTATTAGGATAATGTAGCATTTCCTCAGCTGGCTGGCTCAGAGGAAAGCAGTTGGGCTATCAAAGAAGGGTAATGAATCTTCAGTCCTTGTACAGTTCTGTAACCCTCTATTTCTGAAGGAGCATCTGATTTCTTGTCTTCTTTAAACTCTAATTTTCACTTGTGTACTGTAGGATGGCTTCAAGCTCAGAGAAGAGGAGCTCTAAAAATTCAGGTGAGCATAGCTATCCTCTTGAGCATGCACTTTAATTCTCTCATTATCTGTTTGTCAGATAGCAGAACCTCTACTGAGAATGGCAAGGCTATAAAAATGTCTGCATTTATCTACAAAGACAATCAATATCCTACTTTATTTGGAAGTTGAGGTGGAGATGGAGACCTTTCAAGTACTTGATGCCATTGAGCCTTGTTAATTTGTGAAAGGGTTTTGTACTTGCCCTCTTTTTTTTTTTTAACCATTCTTAATTTTCCAGTCCTACTTTCTTGTTGGCTTCAAATGTGCTCACGAGAGTCCTGCCAGCTTTAGTTGGAAGGAATATATTTCCGAGCTTAGTTGGACATCAGTTTTTTTTGGGCCCTGCCCAGACTTTTGACAGAGAAGGTAGTGTTAAGGGGGTTGATGGTGTCTAGACAGTAAAATCAGAAACTGTGTAATTTATGTTCTATTACAGACATCCACTTCCCGGATTGGAAAAAGGAAACTGGTTTTTATCTAAGGAAGTTACATTGAAAACCAAAGCCCCTGGGTATTTCTGACCTATGAAAAGTTGAAGCTTGAATAGTTTTATATAACATTCTTTAGTCCCTTCAAAGACAAGAGTTATTGAGAGTATTACTGTGTAGATGAGTAATAAAACTTCTAAGTTCCAGGAGACAGTTTGTAGAACTATATAGTGATCCTTTGCTGCTGCTTACCACAGGTTGAACCCCTATAAACTCACAGTGCAGTTTAGGTATTGCACATCAGTTTTAGAGGGATGTGGGAAAGTTAGAGAGGAGAAAGGCTAATAGCCAAAGATGATGGAGTTGTTCAGACCTGTAAAGAAGATTGCAGATCTCCTTTTGGGATGAGCACTGGGTGTTGTATGGAAACCAATTTGACAGTAAATTTCATATATTAAAAAATAAAAAAAATAAAAATAAATAAAAAAAATAAAAATAAAAAAAATAAAAAAAAAAGAAGATTGCAGATCTGACTCAGGAATTAAAAAAAAAAAAAATCAAACTTTGCTTTAAAGAAAAAGCATGCTCTTGATTAGGAAAAAGTATAATAGAAATTTAAAATGTCTTAAATCCACAGTATTTTGTATTTCTTTTTAGATTACTTAATGCTCAATGATAAACTAATAATGTTTATAAACTAATGATGTTTATCAGGTACTCAATATTCAGTAATGTCAAAAGTAATGGGATGACAAAAATCTTAATAAGCTGGGCAAAATCTATGTGGAATTAAAGGATTTTAAGGCCCATGATAGCTTTTGTTTTATTTAACCTGGATAATTATCCAGGTTTTTAATGAAATCTCTCCATTTTTTTTCAGAAAAGTATAAACTCCTCTATGTAGCACTATGAGACATTATATCAAATTCTGCTCTCTAAACTGTTCAGAACACATGCATTTAAAATGCTGTAGTCTTGGGACACCTGAGTGGCTCAGTCGGTTGGGCATCCGACTTCGGCTCAGGTCATGATTTCACGGTTCATGGGTTCGAGCCCCACGTCAGGCTCTGGGCTGACAGCTCAGAGCCTGGAGCCCACTTCAGATTCTGTGTCTCCCTCTGTCTGCCCCTCCGCTGCTTGCACTCTGTCTCTCGCATTGTCTCAAAAGTAAATAAACATTAAGAAAAAATTAAAAATAAATTTTAAAATAAAAAAATTAAAAAAATAAAATACTATAGTCTTATTATTATTTTTTTAATGTTTATTTATTTTTGAGAGATAGAGACAGAGCATGAGCAGGGAAGGGGCAGAGAGAGAGGGAGACACAGAATCTGAAGCAGGCTCCAGGCTCTGAGCTGTCTGCACAGAGCCTGACGCAGGGCCCAAACTCACAAAATGTACAATTGTGACCTGAGCCGAAGTTGGACACTCAAATCACCTCAGCCATCCAGGCACCCCTAAGTTCTAAATTTTACATAGAAAGAACTTTTTAGTATGTAGTAATTAGGTAATTAAAATTTGTTTTAAAGAGCAGATCATTTCAGAAATTATATATTAATATTAGATATTAAAATTAGATATCAGAAAACAGAGAAGAGTATCAAATGTATAATGTATTGATTGCTACATATTCATGATATGTGTAATATGCAGAAATCTCTGTAGCAGCCAGAGATTGTGATAAAAGCCTTTTCCACAGCACCATAGCCCTTTGGCAGGAAGACTCGGAGGGTCGTAACTGCATCAGATACTTGGGAAGCTCAAGTCAGTTGTTCAACATGCCACTCCAGTCTGGGATGTTTAGCTTGTCAGCTTCCCAGGGTGAGAGTCTACACCTTCTGCGGTTTCCATGGTTCTGGCACAGTGGTGAGAATGTAGAGGACACAGTGGGAAATTCTCAATTAATTGGTGGAATTGTCTGTGTAGAATGTGTTGGTAACCAGCATACACTGGAACATTGTATCCCACCACTGCTAATTATGGTCAAATGCAATTATCAGAAAACTGCATAAATAATAATAATAATAATAATAATAGTGACTATTAATTAATGGTAATAACAGTTACCATTAATTAAGCACTTACTGTCAGCTCATTTAATCTTTCCAACAACTTTATGAATTTGATTTTATTTTCAGTTTTCTAGATGGGCAAGTTGAAGTTAAGTAACTTGACTAAGATCACAAACTTAGTAAAAATTGGAGTTGTTTAGATTCAGATTTGTCTGTCTTGAGTCCAAAACCTATCCTTTTCATTATCATCCCATTCTAGAACTTTTTATTCATCTTTCCCACTGGCTTCTCATAAGTTATAATTTGGCCTACCCTAGGGTGCTCAACAGAACTTTCCAGATGTCCATGTTTCACACCTCACAGCTAAAGACCCTTTGAAAATCTTCCACCATCATCCTGATTCTTGTTCTGATTATTTCATGCTGTATAACAAACTATTCCAAAACTTAGTGGCTTAAAGCAATAACAGAATTTAATTTGCTCATGAATCTGCCGTTTGGGCCGGACTTAGAGGGGATAGCTTGTCACTGCTTTGCTTGGTGTCAAGTGGGCATGGCTCAAAAAGGAATAAATAATTATTTACGATTCTGGCAGTTGGTACTGGAAAGACTCAATAGCTTCTGGCTGCCACAGCTGAGGCTCCACAGGCTTCTCTCCCCATCCGTATATGGATTTGCTTGTGTCCTGTATGGTGGTACCAGAGTTGCTGGGGTTCCTATATGTCAGCTCAGGACACCTAAGAGACAGGGTGACAGAGAGAGAGAGAGAGAGAAAGCCAGACGGAAGCCATATTGCCTTTTTTAACCAAGTCTCAGAAATCATGCAATATCAGAGTTTATTCGTTAGAAGTAAGCCACTGAGGCTGGCCCATATTCAAGGGAAAAGAAATTAGATTTTACCTACTGCTAGAGGAATATCAAAGAATTGGTGAACTTGTTCATCATGGTACCATGTGCCTTTCCTAAGTAGGTTTACTCCTATCTCAATTCAAGGCAGTAGGGCTGGGACTGGGCTCAGATGTGCAAGAAGCGCAAGTTGTCAACAACATTCATTGCTTTGCCTCTTTTAGAGCCTCTTTTCCCACCAGTAATAGCACTGTACAGCAGTAGAGCTCTTCTGCTCTCCCAAGCCTGGAACTTTCCAGCTCTCCCACTCCACACCCATCCTCATCTCCATCCTAATACTTATCTAGATGATCAGTTCACCCAGGATAGTGAAGCCCAGAGAGGTGCTCGGCACCATTACCAACACAGCCAACAGAACTTATACAGTGTCAGCACCGCCTGGTGCCTGAGCCAGCTCTGACCAAGGTTCACAGTGTGCCTGTATTGCTATAGCACATATCTGCACATCACCAATTGTACATTATTGCTTCCTCATCATTTGTATTAATGATCTTTCCCAAGATGTTTCTGCCAAAACCTTCATTACCCACATTATACCACACTTTTGTGTTCTCTGAAATACTAAATCAACATGGATGGCATTAATAGAACACACTAGCTCTGGTGTAGCAAACACCTGTTTGATGGCATAGGAAAGAGTGGGTTCACATTCCTAGGAAGAGTACAGTGGTTGTAGAGACAAAGCAGGAGTTTTCTTTGGCTGTCTTAGTGATTTTCATGTGCTAGAAAATAAAATATAGTATCAGTATTTTCATAAATCTTGCTGCATATTTTTCTCAGGTTTATGAAAATGCACTTCTTTTTTTTTAATTTTTTTTTAACGTTTTTATTTATTTTTGAGACAGAGAGAGACAGAGCATGAAGGGGGGAGGGGCAGAGAGAGAAGGAGACACAGAATCGGAAGCAGGCTCCAGGCTCTGAGCCATCAGCCCAGAGCCCGACGCGGGGCTCGAACTCACGGACCGCGAGATCGTGACCCGAGCTGAAGTCGGACGCTTAACCGACTGTGCCACCCAGGTGCCCCGAAAATGCACTTCTAAAAAATAAAATTTAAATACTAAAAGCTTCTTACATCTTTGAGAGATAATAGGGAATATTATTTTATGTGCTAGTAAAATAAATTATTGTAGTTTTGTCTGGATCTCCTCTGCCTTGTTTCCAAAATATCATATTTTCATTGTGTTCTTGAAGTTAAAATAATCTGCAGGATTTATAGTGTGAAGGCCAAGGACTCTGTACCTTGTTTCTAATCGTCTTATCAATTGCATAGCAGTCTATAAAGGCACCAGCAAAGATTTTAAAATATGATTTTAAAATATGGTGCATCATTTGGGGAATGCAGATGTGGCCCTTAACTCCTAATTCTGAGATTACTTCATCATACATGAGCAGTGGGGTCTTATGCTGCTTAATCTTACTTCCATAAGTAGCTGTCTCCAATCTTTGGTCTCCAGGAGGATATAGTAACCTGTACCAGGGATCCTGGTACATTACTGCATGCCAGGTTATAGGGCTAAATTCAGACACTGTTGACTATGACAATCACCAGTGGTCATTTAGGGAGTGTTTACTGTGTGCCAGTGACTTGAGAGTTCTTATCTCACTTAATCCTTGGAGACAGTTGTTAATATCTACATTTTATAAGCATCCAAACCAAGACTTCAAGAGATTAAGTAATTTGACCAAGATTGCACACTAATACATGCTGAAAACTTGATTCTAAACTGGACCTTTTTTTAAAAAAAAGTTTATTTATTGATTTATTTTGAGAGAGAGAGAGTGAGTGAGCAAGTGGGGGAGGGGCAGAGAGAGAGAGAATCCCAAGAAGGCTTCACACCGCCATCAGTGCAGAGCCCGATGTGGGGCTCGAACTCACGAACTTAAAGATCATGACCTGAGCCAAAGTCAGACGTTTAACTGACTAAGCCACTCAGGCTCCTCTAAACTGGGTTTTTTGACTCCCCAGCTCTTGCTTTTAGCCTAATTACTACAACCATTGTTTGCCATTCTTTTTCCCCCCTCCCATTACCTTATTGAAATTCAAAAAAGTCTCAGTTGCTAGAGGATGCTTTTTCTTTCCAGTGGTATTGCTGTGATATGAAATTCTTTTCTCTCATGCACTGTGAAGTACCATGTATAGTAAGAAGAGAATGCAAATAGACATCTGAGAGCTTGCAGAGTTTCTGTTTGCATGTGGGTCAAATGAGCCTTGTAGGACTCAGTGACATTGTGTTACCACATAATGAATATCTTTATATAATTGAATTGAACTCACAGGAAACATTGGAATTGATGACCCAGCCCTAAATTGAGACTGTGCAGCAAGGAGGAAGGACCCAGGCTGCCTCCCACTTTCCTGTGTTCATTGGTCTATGCAATGCTTAGAGCAAGCTTGTGGAGGGCTTGTGTAGAGCTCAGTGAAATGATATACTATGAGATACGGGAAGAGCAACCCTTATAAATGCAGTAACACTAAGCAAGAAATGCCTATAAAATTGCGAACCTAGAGGGTGAAGGGCACTGCTTGCATCTCACATGAAAGCTACTGAAGAAAGGAGGGAGGAGAGACTCCCAGATTGGTACCCCTGTAGAAACAGTGAAAATCAAGATTCAGACTTTGTCCACTGACTCTGAAATCGGTGGCAATGAAATTAGTTTACTCCACAAGTTCATGGTAGTTGAGGTTCTGATGACAGTTCCCTTTTGACTTTAGATTGTGTTGTTATCCAGCCAACTCTTAAAATAAAACTCCTACTTACATAAGGTCAATGTGCTAGACACTACACCATAGTCTACTGGGATTAAGGGTAGGAAAAAAATAAACAGACAAATGTAGCAGTGATAAGAATTATGACTGAGAGAAACACTGAGCACAGTGGAATGGGGGCCCCTGTCTAAAATAGATAGGTCCAGGAAGACTTACCAGAAGTGGTGACATCTGAGACAAGATGAGCATTTATTTGCTTTTTAAGATAATTTTATTGCTTTTAGGGGTGTGTGTATGTGTTGTGTATGTTTGTATGCATTTATCCCAGATGAATGAAAAACCTAAAAAAAACTTATGTAGTGCTGTGTTAAATAAGAATGAGTGGTAACAGTGAATACCCTTGCTTTGTTCCTGATCTAAGAAAGAAAAGTATTGTTTAACATTGCTTTAGCTGTATCCCCCAAAATTTGATATTTTATATTTTCACTTTTGTTTATTTCAGTGAAGTCCTTTCACTTCTCCTGAGACTTCCTCTTTAACCCATTGACTATTTAGAAGTGTGTCATTTGGTTTCTACATGTTTGAAGCTTTTCCTGTTATCTTTATGTTACTAATTTTTTGTTTGATTCCATTGTGGTCAGAGAACACACTGCATATTTTCAGTTCTTTTAAATTTGATGAGGTTCGTTTTATGGCCCAGGATATATTAAGTTTAACATATCTTAGTATATGTTCTATGGGCACTTGAAAAGAATGGATATCCCACTGTAGTTAGGTGTTCTATAAATGTCAATTATATGCTGTTGGTTGATGGTGATGTATTCTTCTGTATCCTTGCTGTTTTATGTCTTATTGTTCTATCAGTTGCTGAGAGCAGGATGTTGAGTCTCCAACTATAATTGTTGATTTGTCAATTTCCCTTTCCAGTTCTATCAGTTTTTGCTTCACATACTTTGCCACTATGTGGTTTGGTGCACAGCCATTTAGAATTGCTGTGTCTTCTAGATGGATTGACCCTTCTAGCATATTGTAATGTCTCTCTCTGTCTGTGTTTCTTGTAGTTTTCTCTGCTTTGAAGTCTACTTTATTTGACATTAATATAGCTACTGTTTTCTTTTGACTAAGGTTTGCATGATATATCTTTTTCTTCCCTTTTGTTTTGAACCTACCTAATCATTATGTTTGAAGTGAGTTTTTAGTGGACAGCATATAGTTGTGTTACTTATTTTTTTAATTTATTTTTTTAAATTTACATCCAAGTTCTTTAGCATACAGTGCAACAATGATTTCAGGAGTAGATTCCTTAAAGCCCCTTACCCATTCAGCCCATTCCCCCTCCCACAATCCCTCCAGCAACCCTCTGTTTGTTTTCTATATTTAAGAGTCTCTTATGTTTTGTCCCCCTCCATGTTTTTATATTCTTTTTACTTCCCTTCCATTATGTTCATCTGTTTTGTATCTTAAAGTTGTTATATGAGTGAAGTCATATGATATTTGTCTTTCTCTGACTAATTTCACTTAGCATAATACCCTCCAGTTCCATACACATAGTTGTAAATGGCAAGATTTCATTCTTTATGATTGCCAAGTAATACCCCATTGTGTGTATGTGTATATATATATATATATATATATATACACATATGTATATGTATATATGTGTGTGTGTGTATATATATATATACATCTTCTTTATCCATTCATCCATTGATGGACATTTGAGCTCTTTCCCTACTTTGGCTATTGTTGATAGCACTGTTATAAACATCGGGATTCATGTGCCCCTTCGAAACAGCATACTTGTATCCCTTGGATAGATACCTAGCAGTGCAATTGTGGGAACATAGGGTAGTTCTATTTTTAATTTTTTGAGGAACCTCCATACTGTTTTCCAGAGTGGCTGCATAAGTTTGCAGTCCCACCAGCAGTGCAAAACAGATCCTCTTTCTCCTTATCCTCACCAACATCTGTTGTTGCCTGAGTAATGTTAGCCATTCTGACAGGTGGTATGAGGTGTGAGGTCGTATATCTCACTGTGGTTTTGATTTGTATTTCCCTGATGATGAGTGATGTTGAGCATGTTTTCATGTGTCGGCTGGCCATCTGGATGTCTTCTTTGGAGAAGTGTCTATTCATGTCTTTTGCCCATTTCTTCACTGGATTATTTGTTTTTTGGGTGTTGAGTTTGATAAGTTCTTTACAGATTTTGGATAGTAACCCCTTAGCTGATATGTCATTTGCAAATATCTTTTCCCATTCCGTTGGTTGCCTTTTAGTTTTGCAGATTGTTTCCTTCACTGTGCAGAAGGTTTTTATTTTGGTGAGGTCACAATAGTAAGTTCATTTTTGCTTTTGTTCCTTGCCTCCGGAGGCGTGTTGAGTAGACAGTTGCTGTGGCCAAGGTCAGAGAGGTTTTGCCTGCTTTCTCCTGGAGGATTTTGATGGCTTCCTGTCTTACATTTAGGTCTTTCTTCCATTTTGAGTTTATTTTTGTGTATGGTGTAAGAAAGTGGTCCAAGTTCATTTTTCTGCATGTTGCGGTCCAGTGTTCCCAGCACCACTTGCTGAAGAGACTGTCTTTATTCCACTGAATATTCTTTCCTGCTTTGTCAAAGATTAGTTGACCATACGTTTGTGGGTCCATTTCTGGTTCTCTATTCTGTTCCATTGATCTGAGTGTCTGTTTTTGTGCCAGTACCATACTGTCTTGATGATTACAGCTTTGTAATACAGCTTGAAGTCTGGGATTGTGATGCCTCCAGCTTTGGTTTTCTTTTTCAAGATTGCTTTGGCTATTCGGGGTCTTTTCTGGTTCCATATAAATTTCAGGGTTGTTTGTTCTCACTCTGTGAAGAATGCTGGTGTTATTTTGATAGGGATTGCTAGTTCTTCTTTCCAAAGATTTCAAAATTCCTTCTTTTATTATTACCTTTTTACCTAGAGAATCTGTTTTAGCCATTTTTTAGGGTAGGCCTGCTGGTGACAAATAATCTTAGTTTTCATTTATTTGGGACTGTCTTGATTTTCCCTTTATTCCTGAAGGACATTTTCATGGATATGGGATTCTGGATTGACAGTTATTTTTTTCATCATTTGAAAAATATGTCATTTCCTTCCAGCCTCCATAGTTTCTGATAAAAAATTCATTGTCATTTGAATTGTTTTCCCTCTATAGATAAGTTGTTATTTCTCTGTAGCTGCTTCTAAGACTTTTTTTTTTCCTTTAGTTTTCAGAAGTTTGTCTATGATGTATCATGGTTTGGATTTTTTTTTTTAATTTATCTTGTTTGGAATTCATTCACCTGCTTGAATCTGTAGGTTTATGCTTTTGCCACCTTTAGGAAGTTTTCAGCCATTATTTCTTTGAGTGCTTTTTCAGCCTTGCCTTCTTCTCTCCATCTGGAATTCTAATGACAAGAATATTATAACTTTTCTTATAGTCAGTCTCACAGGCTCATTTGGTCCTTCTTTGTATCTTCTGTTTCTTTGATGCAACTTTCTATTTTCTCATTTGTTTCCAGCATGTATGTAATTGCTCACTGAAGTATTTGGTGCTGGCTGCTTTAAAATCTTTGTCAGGGCACCTGGGTGGCCCAGTCAGTTGAGCGTCCAACTTCTGCTCAGGTCATGGTCTCGCAGTTCATGAGTTTGAGCCCCACGTCGGGCTCTGTGCTGACAGCTCAGACCCTGAAGCCTGCTTCAGATTCTGTGTCTCCATCTCTCTCTGCTCCTTCCCATTCATGCTCTGTCTCTCTCTGTCTCTCAAAAATGAATAAACGTTAAAAAAAATTTTTTAAATCTTTGTCGTATAATTCTAACATCTCTGCCATCTCAGTGTTGGTATCTGTTGGTGGTGAGTATCTGTTTAATGTAATTAAAATTGTGTTTTTCCTTGTTCTTAGAGTGATGGGTGATTTTGAATTGAAACCTGAACCTTTTAGGTATTATATTATGAGACTCTGGATTTTATTAAACCTTCTATTTTAGCTGGTTTCCTCTGACATTCCTTTGGCAAGGGAAAGGTGAGGGCACTGCTTAATTATTGCCAGGTAGGAGGTTTTGTATCAGCTTATTTTGCTCAGCATAACCTTTTGAAATTACTTCATGCTGTTGCCAGTATTAGTAGGTTGTTCATTTTTATTTCTGAATAATATTATGTTATATGCATCGTATGCCTCAGTACCTTTGAAAATTTTTCACAATTTTTTTCTCATTTACTGTTTATACATTGTGTTTATTATATTGAATCTGTACATCAATTTTGGGAGAAATGTAATCTTAACAGTATTGAATCATACAAAGAAGACCCAAATGTATATTTAGGTCTTATTTAATGCCTCTCTGCAATATGTTGTAGTTTTATAGTCTCCTTAACTGGTTGATTTTTTGGGGTTCTATTATAAATGGTATTTTTTATTTATTTTCCAGTTATTTATTGCCAATACAATCGTCCCCCGCTTTTCTGTGGTTTTGCTTTGCATGGTTTCAGTTACCCAACAGTCAACCATGGTTCAGAAGTAGATGATCCCATTTCTGACATATTATCAGGTCATTAGTAAACTAGCACTATGTCATACTGCCTGCATCATTTACCTCACTTCATCTCATCACCTAGGCATTTTATCATCTCACATCATCACAAGAAGAAGAGTAAGCACAGTATAAGATATTTTGAGAGGGAGAGGGATATTTTGAGATTTTTGAGAGCCAGAGACCACATTCACATAACTTTTATTATGATATATTGCTATAATTCTGTTATTTATTACTTGTCCCTTACTGTGCCTAATTTATAAATTAAACTTTATTATAGGTATGTGTGTATAGGAAAAAAACATAACATATATGGGGTTCAGTATATTCAAGGTTTCAGGCATCCACTAGGGATCTTGGAACATACCCCCATGGATAAGGGAGACTACTGTATATAGAAATACAGTTGATCAATTGCATCTGCAGTCTTGCATCTTTTATATGCAGCCTTGCCAAATTCACTTATTCTAGCACTTTTGTGTGTGTACTTTCCACATACATGATCATGTCATCTGAAAAAACAAGTTTTACTTTTCTTCCTCTCTGAATGATATGCTTCTTTCTTTCTTTCCTCCCTCCTCCTTTCTTCATTTCTTTCTTTCTTTTCTTTCTTGTTTTTATGAGAGAACATGGATGATTTTAATGATATTCTTATCAAAGAATGGTATAAAATATAGAAGAATGAGATTTTTTTTAATTTGCTGTTTTTTTCTCTAGCTTGAGAATTTGGCACAAGGTTTATGTATATTATTTATTTGCCTAGTTGTTGAATTGACAATACCTGCGAAACTCCTTATAATCCTGTATGTTAATTAGATTTGTGTAGAACATCCTAATTATGTTCTCAGTCTGTATACGAGATGTATATTATTGCAGTTATCCTTGTTGTTTAGCATTAAGGACAGGAATCTCTAGAAATATCAACCAAATAATGCATTTTTCTGAAGTCATTAAGGGGAGGTCGATTTCATATGCAGAGGTCAAGAAAAAGAACCCTCTCTTCGTCCCTTCAGCCAAGCTGAAACCCACACTTCTCCTCTGTCGGCCCAGGTCCCCTGCCAGGTCTTTGGTGTTTTATTTCCTAATTGTACCTCTTCTTGGTACCTTAGTCATTCCATGAAAATCCCTAAGTGGCACCTACAGGAACTTAAAAACAAAAACAAAATTGAATATTGTACACACACACACACACACACACACACACACACGTCTGGCATTCTGGCCTCAGACCAGTTTTGTTACATAGATTTGTATCACACAGTATAAATATCAGTGTCACAGAGTAGATCTCATAGTTTGGAGTCATCTTCTCTGAACCAATAAGTTTAAGCCAAAACTGAATGGGGAATTATAAGGTCTAGAGTATTGTTTGTTTTACTGGTTTTGGTTTGTAGGAATCAGCCCAGGTCTTGATCATTTCAGGGCCCTAATTTGCTTTCACCACATTGTACCTTCAAGATGCTAAAATACCAGAATGAAAAGTGGAAAATTCTGTTGTTTTTATAGATGCCTTAAATACTGAACATTTGAATTAACTAATAGAAGATTGAATGGGTGAACCAAATCATCAAGTAAACTATAATTCATTTGTATTTGCTTCTGGAGTGTGTCATGTGATATTTTCCTGGGAAGATTCATATTCTTAATTATATTTGGTTTACAATAATATTAAAATAACCACATTTCCTGAATACAATTCAATTGTGCCATTAAGGGATATGGTGTTCCTTTATCATTCCAGTTAGGGTAGAATTTACTGGAAATAAAAATTGGCCATGAATAATCCATACAAAAATAAAATAGATTTCACTATATCTAGAAGCCTCTATACCAACAGAATTTACATTATTTCTGTGTGCCAGTGTTTCTCAGAATCCTAGCTTTGGGAGGGATATGGGGTGCCTTCTCACTGGTTTAGCATAGGTTAGCCAAGAGTCTGCTTTATTTCATGCACTGTGTTAGCCCATGGGGAAAGGGAAATGGGAGCTGGAGGAGAGGTCATGCCCTCAAAGAGTTCTCTGTTTGGTGATGCTCAGTCTGGCTATCTTGAGCCTTTGCTTGATCATCCTGAATAAAGCACTGTTTTCTTTGCTGTCCAGGCAAGCAGGAGTAAACAGGCAAGCTGGTGGCTGTTTGTGTTGTCTGGGGTTACTTGTCTTGAGTGTGCTGCAGGAAGCTGGTGGGGAACAGACCATTCCCACTGCCTTCTCAGATATCCGTTCACAGACCTGGCAACAACCCTACCCTTCTTGAATAGTGTTTGTCTCTGAGAAAACATCTGCATAGGCAATAATATCCCTCTCCTGAGCCTTGATTCTAAGAAGTCTGGAAAGGCAGATGGATAACTTAAAGGGTCTTGGGTGACACAAACTACTTGGGCTCTTAATATGGGTAGACAAGGTAGTGGCAGTTAGCTAGGACTCAGCTAGTTAAAATCTAACTGCCAAGTAGTTTATAACCTTCCCCAACCAGTAAGACTGGAATAGGGGTTGGTGCCAAGAATGCTGTAAGGGTTGGGCCTCAGTACCTCGGCTTATAGTTCTTTCATTCGTGTTCAGATCTCAGTGTTGGGGGAGATATATGACAGCTGAAGGACAGCCTTTCCTACCCCCTCCCTCATCTAGGATATTTGGGAGGACAGTTCATTAGGAAATACTTAAATGTTTATGAGGTGGGAGGGGTACTAAAAAGAAAAAAAATATGCCCAAATATCGAGGACCCACCCCTGTTATGACGTTTTCTATCCCATACACTTTTTCTCACTCTCACTTCCGTAACATCCTTAGAGAGAAACAAGGTATTCCACCATGTTTATTTGTTTGTTTTCCAAGAGCAGTTGACAACAGACAGTCATGTAAACACACCCAGTTTAACAATCATGTAAGGAAGTAGATGACTATTCCTGTCTGTCCCTTTGAGCTGGCCCTGCATGGACTGGCAGGACACAAGCATTTTGCACATGCCATTTCTATATAGAGGTCTTACAGCTGTAAAATTCTTCTTTGAATCCAAGTTACCATATGAATTTGGAATAAATTAGAGTAAAACCCCCAAACAAAGTTCCGTAACTAGCTTGTTTGTTCTGAGCAGGCTTCTTGATGACTAGAAGTTTGGAGCTTCACATAAAAAATTTCAGAAAATCATTAGATTTTTCCAACATGCCATAATATAGAATGCCCTCTTTTCTAACTTGCTTTCCATTGTCTCTTGCATTTAAAGAAACAAAACTGAAAACAAAACCAGAACCACAAGAACAATAAGCTCTTTACACACTGCAGAACCAAGTAGGGTTTAAATAAGAATTGGAGACCTGTATTCTGTTTTATGTGTGAACGTAGCATGTACTTGTCTTTGGTTAAATGTGAAATGGAAACTAACTAGCTATGATCCTGAGAAATTTACCTAACTTCTCTGAGCCTTGTTTGCCTCAGCTGTAAGATAAGGAACTTGAACTAAGATCATTCATAAGGTGTAGTAAGAAGGTTTCAAAATTTTAGCCCAAGTGGGTGTGCAGAGAAAAATATGTTTTTCAACACTTTTAAGATATCAGGTAACTTACTGATAGCCAGTATTAAATTAGCAGAACTTGATGAAATGAATTAGGTGAAACTGAGGCTCAGTGATGTTGCATATAATCCTAATTTCAGTCTACTGTTCCTGGGTTCCAAGGATACAAGGGATGGAAAAATATAAAAGGCAAACTTTTTTGAAAAATAAATATCTGATGATGATGATGGCAGTTAACATTTAATGAGCTCTCACTGTGTGCCAGACATTGTTCTAAGTGTTATATATATATTAACTAATTTAATTCTCACAACAATCTTATGAAGGAGGTACTGAAATTATTCCTACTAGTGATAAATATAACGTGGAATTGAGTAGGGCAGGATTTCTTTTAATCTGTTTTGTTCACTGTTATAGCCCCAGCAGTTAGAATAGTGCCTAACACAAAATGGACACTCTGTAAATATTTTTTTAATGGTTATTTATTTTGACAGAGAGAAAGAGCACATGTGAGCGGGGGAGGGGCAGAGAGAGAGGGGGACAGAAGATCCGAAGTGGGCTGTGCAGTGACAGCACAGAGCCCAATGTGAGGCTCAGACTCACAAACCATGAGATCATGACCCGAGCCGCAATCAGATGCTTAACTGACTGAGCCACCCAGACACCCCCGTAAATATTTTTTGAAGGAATGAAAGTTTCTGAATGATTTGAATGAACGAGTCTCTGTTTTTCCAACAGAGAAACTGAGGCTTGGAATAACTGGGTAACTGTTCTTGACTAAGATCACTCAGCTGAAACAAGGTAGATGCAAGATTTGAATTTAGCTAATCCAGAATTCTTTAAGGCCACAAGCTATCCTTGTATTGAAACAACCCACCAACTATACTAACTGTATGTGCTTTGGGGGAAGTTTTAAACCTCAAAAATCATAGTAACTTTACTTATCCTTGGATTTAGGTTCTTTGCAAAGAAACATTTAATTGATGTAAAATCCTAGATTTGATATAAAACCCTTATATAGTATTGATACTGATCAGGCTTGGAAGACAGTTGTTTAACTGAGTATTTTGATATTTCTGCTTAAGAATGCATTCTCTAATTAAATGTGTGATGTTTTGTTTGTGTTGCCTGAGGCACTCATTACAAACTGGGAAAGTCTAGCTCTGGTTTATCCATCATAGAAATATAAATGTCTGAGAAATGGTGTGACTAGTCACAGAAGCTTGAAATGGGAGGGTGTTAGTGGGTGGGGGATGGGTATGATTGCAAGTTCAGGTTAGTTAGAATAAAATACTTAGGAAAAATTGAATTACTAGAAGGCTGCCAGCTTGCAAAGATGAACCTGTGAAAATCTAGAAAGGAAAATAAGACACGAAGTGATACATTACCTTTGAAAAGTACAAATGTAAAACATACAATCCCAATGTGAGATTTTGGCTTCACAGTGAAAGAATTGCAGTGTGAAATGCAATGCCTAACTTCACCCAGTAGTTAATGTGACATGACAGCTCACCTGGAAATGAACTGTGAAGAAATGCTTAATTTAAGAATTATATTGTATGATTTCCATAATCGAAATGTTAAAAGCTTTTTAGCAGAGCATAAGTAAATGTTTCAGTAAAAAAAAGTGTACTCTTAAAGTATACTCTTTCCTTACAAATAGCATGCAACAATAGACTGAATGATAATTTTCATTATTGTTTGCATATAACTAATGTAATTCTTACCCATTTATTGTGTATTTACACTTGCTTCTTGTTTTACATTGATAAACTAGAAAGGAAAGCCAAAGATGGATTTCTCTTTATTTTGCAATGTTTTCTAATCATAACACTAATTAATACATATTCCTTGCAGAAAATTTGGAAAATATAGAAAAATTTAAAGTTTTTAATATCAGAGCTTAGAAATTTCCTTTAGAGGGATAGTGTATATGCCTATGTTCAGTCCTTTAAGAAATCAAAAAAATTGGTATTTTGTAATTATATACCCATGTGAACTAAAGAGGAGAGAGATAATGGTACTCATTTTATATTTGAAAAAATGGAGATTCTGGCCAAAGAAAGAAAGAAAAACAAGTGGAGTTTTAAAAAATTATGCAAGAGGCGCCTCGTGGCTCCTTTGGTTAAGTTTCCAACTCTGAATTTCACCTCAGGTCATGATCCCACGGATCATGGGTTCAAGCCCCACATTGAACTCTGAGCTGCCAGTGAGGAGCCTGCTTGGGATTCTGTCTCCCTCTCTTTCTGTCCCTCCCCCCCCCTTTCTCTCTCTCTCTCAAAATAAATAAATGCACATTTTTTAAAAATGAGTTAAGTACAGTATTTAGCACATGTTCACTTTATATTTGTGAGTCATGATAAAAAAATAAATAAATAAAAATTATGTTCGCTAGATATCTGCATATATATAGAGCTTCTTTTCTGTACTTATAGCTATATTATGTGTTGACAGATATCACTTTAGTTCACATGTGCGGAGTAAGACATGGGTGTATCAGTTTGCATCATACATACTATACCCTAGTCTCATTAGTCTCATAGTCTCTTTTCCATCTTGATCCCAGTGTGATTATTAACCTTCAAAAACAAAATAAGGGATGCCTGGGTGGCTTAGTTGGTTGAGCATCAGTCTCTTGATTTCAGCTTAGGGCATGATCCCAAGATCATGGGATTAAGCCCCGCTTTGGGCTCTGTGCTGAATGTGGAGCCTGTTTGGGATTCTCTCTCTCTCTCTCTCTCTCTCTCTCTCTCTCTCTCTGCCCCTCCCTCTCTAAATAAATAAATAAGTAGACATTCAGAAAACAAAACAAAATAAAAGCACAGTACCAGCCCCAGTTAGTTTAATTGGTGAATTCTCTTCTATTCAACATTTAAGGAAAAAATGACACCAATTCTCCATAATCTCTTCTAGAAAATAGAAGCAGAAGAAACACTTTACAACTCATTTTATGAGGTCACCAATACCTTAATACCAAAACCAGGTAAAGTCATTACAAAAAGAGAACTCTATAGGCCAATATATCTCATGAACATAGATATAAAAATTCTCAACAAAATATTAGCAAATTGAATCCAACAATGTAGAAAAAGAATTATACAGCATGACCAAGTGGCATTTATTTCAGGTATGCAAGGATGATTCAGTATTTGAAAATCACTCGGTATATTCGGGCATCTGGGTGGCTCAGTTGGTTAAGCGTCCAGCTTTGGCTCAGGTCATGATCACACAGTTCATGGGTTCAAGCCCCACATTGGGCCCTGTGCTGATAGCTCAGAGCCTGGAGCCTGCTTCAGATTCTGTCTCCCTCTCTGCCCCTCCCCGGCTTACTCACTTGCTCTCTCTCTCTCTCTCTCAAAAATAAATAAACATTAAAAAAAATCACTCAGTGTAATCTACCACATGAACAAGTTGAAGAAAGAAAATCATATGATCATATCAATACATGGAGAAAAAGCATTTGACAAAATCCAACACTCATTCATGATAAAAGCTCTGAAAAACTAGGAATAGAAAGCAACTTCCTGAACTTAATAAAGAATATCTACAAAACAAAACAAACTTAATGGTAATAGCCTACATTTTTTTCCCCTAAGATCAAGAAAAAGGCAAAGATGTTCTTTCTCAGCTCTGCTATTCATCATTATACTGAAAGTTCTAGCTAGTGCAGTAAGACAAGGAGATAAAAGATATACAGATTGAGAAGAAAGAAATAACAGTGTTATGTTTGCAGATGATATAATTATTATTATCTAGGGAGGAAAATCCCAAAGAAACCAAAAAATAAAAACAAAACTCCTAGAACCAATAAAGTATAGCATAGTCTTGGGCACAATGTTAATGCACAAAAGTTAATTGCTTGCCTATATGCCAGCAATGAACAATTTGAATTTGAAGTAAAACAAAAAATTTACAATAGCAAAAAAAAAAAGAAAGAAAAATGAAAGGAAGGAAGGAAGGAAGGAAGGAAGGAAGGAAGGAAAACCTACATATAAATCTAACAAAATATCTATAGGATCTATATGTGGAAAACTACAAAATTCTGAATAAAAAAGTGAAAAAAGACCTAAGTGAATGATTCCATGTCCATGGATTGGAAGATTCAATATTATTAAGATATTAATTATTCTCTAATCTACCTAAATATTTGATGCATTCCCAATCAAAATCCCAGCAAACTATTTTATAGATATCAACAAACTGATTCTAAAGAATGTATGGAAAGGCAAGAAACCTAGAATAACCAACACAATACTGAATAAGAAGAACAAAGTTGGAGGACTCACAATACCTGATTTCCAGACTTACTATAGATAATAGATAATAGATAATAGAACCCAGTAGGAAGCCTAGAAATAGACCCACACAATTATAGTCAACTGATCTTTGACAAAAGAACAAAAGTTATTTGTCTTAGTGGGTCGCCATGACAAATACCATAGATTTGGTGGCTTAAACAACAGATGTCTATTTTCTCACAGTTCTAGAACTGTAAGTCAGGGTGCCAGCATTGGTTCAGTTCTGGTGAACTGTGCTCACACAGCCTTTCCTCAGAATGTGTGTGGAGAGAGAGAGAGTGCAAGGTCTCTGGTATCTCTTCTTGTAAGAGCACTAATCCCATCATGACAATGTTATCCCCCAATAATCTCATTAAACCCGCATAAAGACCCCATCTCCAGATGCTACCACATTGAGAGTTAGAGCTTCAATGTATGAATTTTAGGGATATGCAATTCAGTACATAGCACTATTCAATAGAGAAAGGATAATTTTTCAATAAACAGGATGGGAACAGTTGGATGTCCACAAGCAAAAACTGAACCTAGACATAGACCTTACATTTTTCATAAATAATAACTCAAAATGTAGAATGTAAAACTATAAAACTTCTTGAAGAAAATATAGGAAAAAACATAAGTGACTTCAGTTTGGCAACAAATTTTTAAGTACAACACCACAAGCATGATTCATGAAAGAAAAATGGGATAAATACACTTTATTAAAATTAAAAACTTGTGCTTTGTGAAGGAAACTGTTAAGAGAATGAAGAATAAGCCACAGATGGGAGAAAATACTTGCAAAACATGTCCAGTAAAGAAATTGTGTCCAAAACATACAAAGAACTCTTAAAACTCAACAATAAGAAAACTGACAACCCAGCTAAAAAGTGGGCAAAAGGTCTGAAAAGACTCCTTACCAAAGAAGATATACAGATGGCAAATAAACATATGAAAAGATGCTTAATATTATTTGTCATTAGGAAATACAAATTAAGACGAGATACCACTACCTACCTACTAAAATGGCTAAACTCCAAAACACTGACAGTGCCAATTACTGGCAAGGATATAGAACAACAGGAACATTTATTTGTTGCTAATAGGAGTGTAAAATAGCACAGCCATTTTGGCAGTTTCTTTCAAAGTTAAACATAATTTTACCATATAATCCATCAGTAATGGCCTGGGTATTTACCCAACTGGCTTGAAAACTTATGTCCACACAAAAACCTGTATGTAAATGTTTATAGCAGCTTTATTCACAATAACTCCAAAGAAGATACCAAGATGTCCTTATTAGGGCCTTTTTATGATATATTCATATAAAGGAATGTTAGTCCTCAATATGGAGACATGAACTATCAAGCCATAAAAAGCCTTGGATGAATCTTGAATACATACCGGTAAATGAAAGAAGCTGGTGTGAAAGGACTACCTGCTGTATTATTCCAATTATTTGACATTCTGGAAAAGGTAAAGCCATGACGGTGAAAAGATGTGGTTGCCAGAAATTCCAGGAGAGAGGAGGAGGGTTGAATACATGAAGCACAGGACAATTTTATGGGGCAGTGAAACCCTTCTGTATGACACTATAATTATGGACACATACACTATGCATTTGTCAAAACCCATAGAACGTTGCAACACAAAGAGTAAACCTGAATGTATGCAAACTTAAAAAAATCATTTAGGAGATTGGGAGTCCCAGGATGGAAAACAGTATGATTAAAACAAACAAACAAAAAATCTAACCATTATAAGTTATGAAACAACCTCACTGAAGGAGTTGGGGTTGGGGGGGGGGGAGAGCTGCTGACCTATGTAATTTTGGAAATGTGTGGAATCTGTAAGATTAAAAGCAAAGCAGGGACACCTGGGTGGCTCAGTCGGTTGAGCGTCTGACTTCGGTTCAGGTCATGATCTCACAGTCCATGGGTTCAAGCTCTGCGTCAGGCTCTGTGCTGACAGCTCAGAGCCTGGAGCCTGTTTCAGATTCTATGTCTCCCTCTCTCTGACCCTCCCCTGTTCATGCTCTGTCTCTCTCTGTCTCAAAAATAAATAAACGTTAAAAAAAAAAAAAAGGCAAAGGAAACAGTACATAGACACTGAACCATAGTGGACAAAATTGTTTCCCTTGAAGATGCAGGTTAACAATTCTGATATTTCTATACTGAAACTGAGCAATTAAGTAAATGGATGGCAGTTGGTAGAAGCTGGGTTTCTCATTGTTGGAGTGAGAGTTTACTGGTAAACAAGAAAAGCTAGAATGATCTCTATGGTAATAGATCAGAGTTGGAGACATCAGTATGAATTCATGTTTAGCATAATATAAATACAGATGGTTACATATAGAAATATTTATAGATATGTGTATATACAAGAGCTAATATATGCAAATATATTTTTTGCTCCTCAGCTGAAAGGGTCTGGAAATAACAACACTCCAGCAGTAACAAGCATACTTAGCACCCAGATCTTGGTTTCTTATACTGTTCTCCTATAAAAGGAACCAGGACTCTTTGGAGAAATATCTGATTTTAGCACTAGATCAGGAAATATACAAGATGAATCTGGAGCATCTTATAGTGCCAGAAAGTAAGGAAGTACTTTTAAAAATGCACACATGGAGGGATGCTTGGGTGGCTCAGTTGGTTAAGCATCCAACTTCAGCTCAGGTCATGATCTCATGGTTCATGAGTTTGAGCCCGGAGTCAGGCTTTGTGCTGACAGCTCAGAGCCTGGAGCCTGCTTCAGATTCTGTGTTTCCCTCTCTCCCCTGTTAATGCTCTGTCTCTCTCTCCAAAATGAATAAACATCAAAAAAGTTTTTTTTTTTAATAAATAAAAAATAAAAATGCACAGTGGGGACGCCTGGGTGGCTCAGTCCATAAAGCATCCCACTTCAGCCCAGATTATGATCTCCCAGTTCATGGGTTTGAGCCTGGGCCTGGCTGTCTGCTGTCAATGCAGAGCCCGCTTCAGATTCTCTGTCTCCTTCTCTCTCTGCCCCGCCCCTGCACGCGTATGCAAGTGTGTGTGTTACATATGGGCACACCCTCTCTCAAAAATAAACATTAAAAAAAATGCACACAATGATAGAGTGTGTCAAAAGGATACAGAAAGCAGTTGAAAGAGCTCTCAATGGCTAAAGATGGAGCAATTTGAGCAACAAAGTAAATAAAACACTATGGGATTATAACCCAAAGTATAAAATAAATATCCTTGAGTCTGCACTGATATAAATAAATGATTGAATAAATACTTGTGGGAGAAAAGACAAATCTCCCATGCAGAAGAATTCCAAATAATTTATGTAGATACTCTGCCTTCAAGGAGATAGAGCAAAACTCCCCATACCTTAAGTGTGACTGTACAAACTGACTGTCTTCCAAAGAATGGGGAGAAAGTAACTTCACCAGGGAGAGGCCTGACAAACACTGAGCCAAATGATCAAGGTCAATACCAACAGTGATAAGTCATGCTGATAGTATGTACACTTGATAAAATGTAGCACTTTGCCTCAGCAGTCCTGCTCCCCCAGACCCATAAACCCAGTCTAATCATGATAAAAACATCAGACAAATCCAAGTTGAGGGACATTCTACAAAATACCTGACGAGCCCTCTTCAAAAACACAAAGGTCATCAAAAATAAGGAAAGTCTAAAAAATTGTCATGGCCAAGAGGAGCCTAGGAAGACAGGGTGACTAAATACAATGTGGTGTCCTGGTTGGGATCCTGAAACAGAAAAGTATGGATTTTAATAATTAAAACTCTGCCAGTATTGGTTCATTAACAGTGTACCAATATACGGTAACAAATGTGCCATGCTAATGTAAGATGGTCGCAGGGATATATGGGAAATATCTGTATTAGCTTCACAGTTTTTTCTGTAAATCTAAAATTGAACTAAAAACAAAGTTTGTGGGGTTTTTTTTTGTTTCTGTTTTTTTTAATGTTTCCAAGACTTTCTTGCTGTTGCGGCTGTCCTCAGGGTCACTACATTGCACAACTCCAAGAAACACCATTCATATAAAATTCAGTGCGAATGGTTTCCCCTGGAGTTGTGCTAGGCTGCAACTTCAACGGTTTTTTTCCTAAGAAAACTTATCATGTTTGCCATGTGTCAACTTATGTGTTCCCAGTGAAACTTTCCCTCCATTGATTATAGATCCTGTCCCACTGGTTTCCTCAGAAGGGGAAGGTTGGACTGGATCAGTGACCAACCTTTTTCACACGGAGGTAGGGAAGGCACTTTCCCTCTTGTTTAAGCAGGCATCAACCCAACTAAATGTGAGCAGACAGGGAAGACGTAGCCAACTTGGGTAGATCTGGTTGGCTTCTCCTGTCCTGGCCTATGATCTATACTCCACACTTTGACCCACTTCTGAGCTTGGTTATGGGGTAGGAAGCACAGCATGGCAGACATGACGATCCTGGTGCTTCAACCTCCTGAACCAGGAATCAACCCAAATGGGCCAGGAAAGCCCAGGGAATGTAGTAGGAATTGTGTTGAAAGTGGCAGCAGAAGCATTTTTGAATAGAGAAGGGCTTTTCCAACATCCAAAGAAATGCTACATTTTCTAGCCTGCTTCACTGAGAACCTGAAATATAAAAATTGTTGTTGACTACTCTGAAACTCGGGCATTTAACTGAGATATGCAAATGAAATATTCAATCCCTATGAAATGTGAGGCCTTCCCCTGGCATTTAGTCCATAAGTTGTGTTCCACCAGATTTTATAGCATCAAGTTCCCCCATTCGAAACCAATGATCTTTCATTTACTTTCTTGTAAATTATAAACCAAATTATGTAATGCGAACCATATAAAAAGAAATTTATTTTTTTAAAGAACTTCATACATTTCTTATTTTACTGAGGTTTATTGGTCCTGTTAATGGGACAGAAGAAAAATTGACCTTTCATGTTTTTACTTTTTTCCACACTGAAGGGAGACCTTGAACTGTTAGGGCAAAAAGGCAAAAACACTTGACTTGGGCCAACTTTTTTTAACAGAGTAGGTCCTGTTGCTGAGATAAGCCTCTTGCTAAATCAAATGTGTGTTTTTGTGTTTGGTCTTGGGTCTTATCTGCCTGCAGCAGCAGCAAGCTTAATAACAAATGAGGTTCAAAGAGGTGAAGCTGCTGTCTCAGCCTCTTACACCAGTGTTTTCAAAGAGTTCTGTAGATTTGGTCATTATGCTCATCCTAATCAAACTCTTTGAAAGCTTATCTTCTGCCACCGTTTCCTACAGTCTTTCTGCAAAGCAACCATTATTTGCCATCATTAGTAGAATGGTATGTGGTGCATAAATGTACTTAACAGGTAAATGTCTAAGACATTGTTTAAGACCATCTTTTAAAGAATCTCAGTTTGGCATGATTTTTTTTTTCTAGTTTTAGTTTTCAAATTGGAGTATTTTGCAATTATTTTTGACGCATTGCAGTTGATTTCCTAAATTTGCTCTTCAGTTCATGAGGGATATGGTTTCTATCGCACAAATAAGTTAAGTAGCTGCCATTTGGTAATACAGGTAACAGAGATTGTTTTCTTCTTTTTGTGCTGGGTAATTCTATTTAAAAAAATTTTTTTAACCTTTATTTATATTTGAGAGACAGAGAATGTGTGAGTAAGGGAGTAACAGAGAGGGAAACACAGAATTCAAAGCAGGCTCCAAGCTCCAAGCTGTCAGCACAGAGCCTGACGTGGGGCTGGAACTCATGAACCGTGAGATCATGACCTGAGCCGAAATCAGATGCTTAACCGACTGAGCCACCCAGGCACCGCTGGATAATTCTATTGATTACTGGAAGTGTTATGTATATGAAGGTTGATAAAGAGGAACATTTTTAGGGCTGTAAGATCTCCCTAGAACAAGATAGGATTCACAGTCTAACCTTGGTTTTCTTCAAAGGTCCCTGTTGGCTGAAACTCTCAGAAAATATGATTGTGCTCCTCAGTCAATGAAATTGTAAAAGTGATCAGGAGCCCTGTCCTGAGGAGGAGGGACTGTCTACATTTGGAGTGTCTGAGGTGGTAATGTTGAGACTCAGACTGGCATGATGTAGGGATGGGGACCAAAATTCCTAGAACACAAGCAGAGTGAGCCCACTTGCCTCTCTGTGAATGGGGCTCTTGACCACAGGCCTGGCTCCCAGTCCCCTTCCTCTCCTCTCCTCCCCCTCACCCAGCAGAGGTCTGACCCATCCCTGCGAGAAGGCAGCTGTCCTTGGCTGGAGCCAGCTCTTGGCTGCACGCTGTGCTCCACACAACCTTCCAGCCCAGCCAGCTTGGCTACAGATGCCTCAGATTTCATCTCCCAACTAAAGACAGTTCATACACTAAAATCAGATTTTCTCACCTGGTAATTTGATCATTTCTCAGTTGGTAGATTTCATCCATAAAAATTGTCTTCCTGACAATAAAATAAAATCCAATGTTATCTAGCATGGTGTTACATGTAGGAACACTACCCAGTGAAAGCTCTTGAAAAAATGAGAGTTAAAAACAGCAGTTTAGGGGCACCAGCCTGGCTCTGTCAGTAGAGCATGCAACTCTTGATCTCAGGGTTATGAGTTTGAAGTTTATGTCGGGCATAGAGTTTACTTAAAAAACAAAACAAGTTGTGGTGCCTGGTGGCTCAGTCAGCTAAGTGTCTGACTCTTGATTTAAGCTTGGGTCATGATCTCACGGGTTTGTGAGATCGAGCCCCACATCAAGCTCTGCACGAACAGTGTGGAGCCTGCTTGGGATTCTCTCTTCCTCTCTCTCTACTCGCTGCTTCCCTGCTCTCTCTCAAAATAAATAAATAAACATTAAAAAAAAAAAAAAAGAAATCAAAACTTAAAAGGCCCCTGGATACCCCTCCTCAATCACAGTCCTCCCAACAGAGGTAACTCCTCATCTGGATTTTATGTTAGCCCATTCCCTTGTTTTTCTTTATAATTTAATCACCTGTGTATTTTCCTTCAAAACAATATAGTGTTTACTTTTGTCCTTTTTGAACTTTACACAAAGAGAATCACAACTCTGTATTTTTAGTGTGACTTCTTTTGCTTAACACTACTGTGTGCTGTATTCCAGTATATGAATATATCAAATGTATCCATTTTACTGCTGATTTACATTTGAGCTGTTTCTAGTTTCTTGCTATTGTAATGAGCAATCCTGCAGTTAGTAGTCTTAAACATGCCTTCCAGGCCACATGTGCAAGAGATTCTCTCATATTGATACCTAGCTGTAGAGGTGGATTGTAAGGTATATATATTTCCAGCTATACTAAGTACTGCCAAAATGTTTCCCAAAGTAATCATTCCTATTTATGTTCCTACAAGCAATGGATGAAAGCGCTTATTGCATTACATGTCCTCCAACATGTGATATTATTTGATTTTCATTTTTTCTAGTGTAATGAGTAAGAAATGGTATCCCACTGTGATTTGCATTTTTATTTCCCTGATCACCAGTGAGATTGGATATCTTTTCATATGATTATGGGCTATTTGTGTTTTCATTCATTCTGTTCGAGTACCTCTCATGTGCCGGGCACTGTTAGTGTCTCCTACTTCTTTGAAATTTCTGTACCTATTGATTGCCCATATTTTCATTTGTGTTGTTTTCTTTTTTCAAAAGAATTCTTCATATGCTGTGGAAACATCCTTTGTTGGATACATGTTTTGCAAATATTGCTTCCAAGTTTATGGCTTGCCTTTTTACTCTATGGTATTTTTTGATGAACAAAAGCTCTTAACTTTAATATAATCAGATCCTTTTTCCTTATATTGTTTTTTAAAACTTTAGAGTTTTGCCTTTCAAATTTAAGACTTTCCTACTATTTGAGATGTATTCTTACACATTATATGAGGAAGGGATCCAGTTTCTTTCTATTTTTTTCCCCATATGGAGAACTAACTCATTGTGACATTATTAATGAGTGGTCTCTCCTTTACCTACTAATCTACAATGTCCTCTTTGTTATGAGTCATGTCTTTATATATATGTGTAGGTCACTGTTCTATTTGTCTTTCTCTGTGCCAGTTCCACTGTATCACTGTATGCATTACTTACCATTTAAAAAAAGATAATACAGTTGATCCTTGAACAACATGAGTTTGAACTGTATGTGTCCACTTATACATGGATTATTTACAGTATGGTACTGTAAATGTACTTTCCTTATGATTTTCTTAATAACATTTTTTGTTCTCTTGCTTACCTTATTGTAAGAATACAGTATATAATACATATAATATACAAAATATGTGTTAATCAACTGTTTAGATCGTTGGTAAGGCTTCTGGTCAACAGTAAGCAATTAGTAGTTAAGTTTTAGGGGAGTCAAATGTTATGCACAGATTTTCAATTGCACAGTGGGTCAGTACCCCTAACCCTCACATTATTCAAGGGTCTACTGTAACTATTTTGGAAGTTAAATGCACAGTACATGACACATGTGAAGCACTCAGTAGATGTCATCTATTATTATATTAGTAGGGAACACATTTTGGGGGAGAATATATTTCAATATAGTTTTTAAACAATATCCAAAACTCTGTAGAAAATTAGTGAATGTTCGGTAGAAATTTTTTTTGCATTTGATCCAAGTTACCTGGCTGTCCAGAGACTTAAGAAATACACGTGCTCTGGGGCGCCTGTGTGGCTCAGTCAGTTAAGCAATCAGACTCTTGATTTCGGCTCAGGTCATGATCTCACGGTTTGTGGGATTGAGTGCCATGTCGGGCTCTAGGCTGATAGCAAGGAGCCTGCTTGGGATTTTCTCCCTCTCTCTCTGTCCCTCCCCTGTGTGTGGGCACGCTCTTTCTCTCAAAATAAATAAACATTAAAAAAAAGAAAGAAAGAAATACACCATCAGTCATTGTCTTTGCCTTTTTCTGAAGCATGTAGGAAAAGGTGAAAGGTGAACTCTCTAGATTCTCTAGTTATCCTTACTCAGAGTCTCTTAGGAAGGCTAAATGAAGGAGGCTTTACTTTAGTAGTTTGTTTCTTTTTCAGAATTGAGTTTTGGAAGAGAAAATGATGTGAAAGAATATAGAAGCATATGCAGGGGAAACTTCCATTGATAAATATCTACAGCATCCAATTTTCTACACCTCGCTTCTATTCCATACTTTTCTTATTATAAACCACCTCAGAATCTTTATAAAATAAACCCATTTATTTGATGAAGAAGAAGGAAGTGCCACATTTTAACTGTTACTGAAAGAAATGTTCTTTGCTCTGTTGGTCTTGGACTTCCACAAAATACTTAATTCCAGATGTTAAATTGTTTTTTCAGAAGCCTTGTTAAAGTGCCAGAGCATTAGATTTTTGAAGGCATTTCCAAACCCCAGCTGATTATCACAACACACAGGAATCCAAACTTTCAAAGCTCAGCTTTGGCTCTGAAGTATATCAGCAGCTGCAAAAAATATGTGCAAAGGCACAGGTTCACAGGACTGAGGTTCAGTATCCGTATATGGTAAAATTATAAGTAAATTTCCTTTACTTCCTGGTTATCAGAGATTCAGCTCAGTTGTTTAAAAGGCTCTAAATTTCCTTGATCCTAAAAAAATAATTGTAGCTCAATAATGGTAATAGTCATGTAGCAAGGTGGTATGTGGATTCATTCCGTTAGGTAATGTCATATGGGTTTCTCAAAACTTCTTTAATTTTATTTTCCCACCAAAGCATTCACAGTGATGAACTTATTTTACATCTTACTCCAGCTATATATTTCAGAATACATTAACAAAGTCACCTTTCCTCCAATTATTTTATACATATTCACTATTTGTGTTCTTCTTAAGAGGCTTGCTTCATCATTCCCTAGGGAACCAACCCAAGAATGGAGAAAAAGTCCTCTCCATTCATCTTATCTCCCTCCAGCCGAAGGCAGAGGGTTCATCAATAGAGGCTGGAACCTGACGAAGGTGGGGAGGGGAGTTTAGGAGAGAACCAAACGGAGATGTTTGAGCTACATCTCTTAATTGTGTTCCAACAGCAGACTGATGATCTTTGCATTCAAATCATTTAACAAATAGCATTAGAGCATCTAGCATAGTATAGTAGACTCCACACTCAATAAATTGTTATCATCAGGTAGAGTAGAATTATAAAGACAATCTATAATAAATGAGAGATTGTCCTGGGCCCTAAAACAAAATGTTTCAAATTAATTAAAAAAAAATATATATATATATATATGTCTATATATATATATATACTATATATATAGACATATATATATATATATATAGACATATATATATATATATTCATTCTGTTTCATACCACTGGCACTACACCTGGAATTTGGTACAAGTAGGAATTAAAAAATCAGTCCAATGCCTTTCTCTCCTAAATCCCACAAGTACATTCTACCTTGGCTTGATCATTTAGGAGGAAGTCCTGATGCTATCAGTGTAGAACATTCCTCCAGGCCTGGGTGGGGTAGAAGTTCTGCTTTCATCCCTTTCTAATTCCTTTTCCAGCTATTGATTGGCTTCTGCAGGGCTAAGGGCAGAGGTGTCAGCTGATCTTTCTCTGATTTCTTAAGATTCCTCCCTTTCAGAGCAGAAGCCAGCAGGACCAGAATACTTCTAAGGAATCTTCGGCAGCAATCTCCATGGGGAGCCTCAAAATGAGAGTGAAACACAGCATTTACCCTCAAATGGCTCAGCAGTTGTCATCATGGCAGCTATCAGGAGCTACAGATGTCTCTTTCACAGTCTTTATATTTAGGGCCCAATAGAATTAATTGTCTGCTGTCTTGGCATCTGGATCTAGACAGATGTACACTGAGCAGCCATTTTGCTAAAGGCTGGGATGCTGAAATGAAAGACACAGTGATAGCATGATGTGATAATCAACACTGCATCAATCCCTGCCCTCCCCCCACCCCCAATCAAGGTCCGCATTTACTTTGTCAGGCAAAGGAGCATTTTACTTAAGGCAGGTCCATTACCTTTCTAATGGCTCTTCCAGTGGTGTGAAGTCTTTTCTTTGTCTTATTTGACCTCAGTACTTGTAGTTTGTTTTTAAAATCTTAATTCTAAGCTACTTATTGCAATTGTGCCAAATGTTTAATTCATAATTCTTTGTTCCAGCTCCTCTACTTTGTGAAGGTTAACTATTTATAAAACCATGCCAAAACAACAACAAAAACTCCAGCCTACCTTTCTTGAAGCAATAATTCCATTCTAAAAAAACCATGTGAAAATTTAATTCAGATAATTTATAACAGTTTACTGCTGTCTCTTAGACTCCTCCTCTCTGTCAAACTGCTATTGGTCTGTTTCATGGATAATGGTGTCTGAATATTTTTACATGCACTACAGTGGTTTTTGTGATGTTGTAATAACTTGTGGGCTAGACCAAGACTGGCTGGTCGAGGTCCTGACCAGACACACTTAGAGGACCTATGAAAAATATAGTTAGATAGAGTTGGATCTCACGACATCATTTCAGCCCCATAGGCGATATCTACAACAGCCTAACCCCACTTTGGTGGTGACTCCACACTGTTATAATATCTCCCTCACACATCAGAGTGTCTGCTCCTTGTTTTGGTCCATATTTCCAAAGGTTGTTATACCAGAAGCAAGGGGATATTTCTCATTGGTTTGCTTGCTTCAGTGTTCCATCAGAGAAGCAAAGACTTAATTATTTATGAGATTAAGTAAAATTGACAATCAGAATATCCTTGGGACTAAGCCATGCCTACCACTGCAAAATTATCTTTTAAAATGAATTCAACTTGTGCATTCTAAACTGAATCATATTCACCTAAACCTAAAAATACTCATACAATCTCACTTTCCCTTTTCTGAAAAGGAGATTAACATTAATTTTGAGGAAATTTTTTCAGATCTATCTTTTCGTAATCTCTCCTGGTATACACATAAAGAGAATTGTTATGATTAAATAGGCACTGAAATGGCCTAGTTAACTTTTAGTACAACATTTCAAGTAGGGAGCGAAGACTAGTGAAGCTATGAGTTTTGACCAATAGCTTGGGTTTTGGTAAAAACTTTAGCATATGGCCCTCAAAATTGGTTTTAACCAATAAGTAGCATTTGCTATACACAAAGTTGAAAGCTCATCTATGTATTTCAGTAATGCTGTTACAGCATGAAATGCCATCATAGCGGTGAATGCAAACTGCTCTGGGAGCACAGAGCTAAATACCTGCTGTGGAGTTAAGTAGCCCTTCACAAAAGGTGCAGTGTTTGAGCTGGGTCTAGAATGAGGAGTTGGGAGTTCCAGATGGAGAAAGGTGAAAGATATTGTAGGCAGTATGTGAAAAAGCATAGAGGTGTGACAGAGGATCTCTGCAGACCAGTAGGGAAGTTTGATGTGACTAGAAACTTAAGTGACAGGAGAAACACTGGGAAGTTACACTATGAATGCCAAGTTGAAATGGTTGTGTTTCATCCAGTATTATAGTTTAATGGGAAATAATGAAGAAGGTGTTTTATTAGGGCAATGATGTATCAGATCTTGATGTTTGGGGATATCTCCGTATAGATTAGAAGTTCAAAACACCAGACTCAGGGAAACCACTTAGGGCTCCTACAGTAGTTGATGCCAGACATGTTGTGATTCTGGACTCAACAGTGACCATGGGAATGTAGAACAGGAGATGAAGTTGGAAGGTATTTTTTTTTTAATTTTTTTTTTAACGTTTTATTTATTTTTGAGACAGGGAGAGACAGAGCATGAACAGGGGAGGGTCAGAGAGAGGGAAACACAGAATCTGAAACAGGCTCCAGGCTCCGAGCTGTCAGCTCAGAGCCCAGCGCGGGGCTCAAACTCACGGACCGCAAGATCATGACCTGAGCCGAAGTCGGCTACTTAACCGACTGAGCCACCCAGGCGCCCCAAAGTTGGAAGGTATTTAGAGTTAGGTTATTAGCTCTGTGAGAGCAGGAATCATGTGTGTTTTATTGGATTTTGCCCCATAAAGCTCTCTGTACCTGTTGTGTGATCCCAGAGTAGACAAGACCCCTTTCTTCCAAGATCCCCACCCTTTCCACTTTACTACTCAGTTTTTACTAGTTGGTCCAAATTGTTCAGTGTAGTAACCCCACTCATTGTTTCTGCTGCTGTCAGATATATAGACTTATCATCAATGAATTGAGTAAAAAATTAAACTAAATATCCTCACTCATTTGTACTTTTTCATATATTTCTGTTTCATTCTGTTTGTCCATCTAGCCTATGCTGGAAGAACAGCTACATTTTTAGTGGATGTGTGTAATTAGCACAATGAGAAAGGAAGGTACATATTATGAGATACTTTTTAGCCATTTTTAAAATGAAGTAGATGTACAAATATGGAAACATTTCTAAGAAGTGTTTTTTTAAAAAAGGAATTTATAGAATAATGTGATAATACATTAAACAGAGAAATCACAAATCAAAATTATAGATCTTATTTTATATGTATATATTATTACCCAGATAACGGTATGAAAAAGAATACTCCAAATTGATAACAGTGGTTACCTCTCAGAGAAAGACCAGAAGTAGAGGGGAGAGGTGAATTTTTCGGTTAATCTTTACGTTTGAATATTCCCCTCCCTCCCCTAAAACAAATGCAAGAAAGAGGGAGAAGGAGAGGAAGAAGAGGAGGAAAAGGAGGAGGAGGATGGGGGCCCCTGGGTGGCTTAGTTAGTTAAGCATCCAACTCTTGATTTGGGCTCAGGTCATGATCTCAAGGTTCCTGAGATCGAGCCCTGTGTTGAGCTCTGCCTTTGGGATTCTCTCTCTCTCTCCCCCTCTCTGTGCCCCTCCCACACTCCTGGCTCTCTCTCTGTCTCTCTGTCAAAATATATAAACACTTAAAAAAAAAAAAAGAGGAAGATAAAGTAGCCAGAGCAAAACTCTTTCAAAGCAGAAAATTCCTTGTTCTGTACTTATGTTTGTCAAGAGCAAAAGAAACTGAGAAACATGACTTTTTCCAACACTGGGAGAAAAAAAGAATTTGATTTCATGAATTATTTTCATTACTGAGGCTGAAGTTGTGATTGGTGAAGTAGTGCAATGAATCTGATACCCAATTTTAAACTAGAAAAATCCATATTGTAAACCTGGACCTGCCTTTGCATAGCTATGAACTCAAGCAAGCAATTTAAATTCCGTGTGCATTGTCTTCTAACTCTAAAGCAGGAGAAATAATACCTATTTCTAAAATGGATGTTGGAAGAGACAAATGACAAATGCAAGCAAAAGAATTTAACTCTTTTGAATTTTATGTAAGCATAAGATAGGATGTTCTGGTATAATCTCTACCTATATACATATACTGACAGACACTGGGTATCTGTTGCATACTGTTTACCAATTTTAAATGTGCAAATTATTGTTTAAGATAATCTTGCATAATCCTTGGGTCAATATTACGGAAAAACTAACAATCAGTTCTTTCAGTTTTCTGATTTCAAAAAGCCTCCTTTCAGATTTAAATTGAATGGGCAACCATTATTTCTAGTGCTTAAAAACACAGTGGCATCCCCTTGGAAATCCCTAATTAGTAGTAGCTGTGGTCTAATTAGGTGAAAATGATAATCTAAGAAAGTCCATTGATTGTTTTAAAAGCAAGATATTGTAATTCAAGCATATTTCCAGATGCCAGTGAATTGCTGGAAAGCTGCAAGTTTAACTTTCCGCTCTGATAGAGTTTTAAAAGAGGTCAGAGTACGTTTTACCATAGTGTCTAGCAATGTGAGTTTGTGCAGACCTTTTGGCAGACATTCCTGCACACTCAAGCTAAATCAATGAATCATCCATTGTTGGCCGGCCCCGCTCTCAGTTGCTAAGAGATTTTTCAAGCATACTGAGGCTGCTTCATTCTACATGGTCTGTAAAAAGAACAAAATGTATTAAATTTGTAAATGTCTCCTCTTTCCTAATTAAAACTTTGCCCAGGACTTTAATATTTGGGGCAAAGAGAAAGTCAGTGTGTAGCTGGAGGGTTTCTACTGGGGAAAAAATAGGAGAAAACTTCCTGTTAATAGCTCTTCAGAACTATGTGTGTGGAGGAAATGGAAATATTTAAAAAGTGGACGCAGACACCAAAAACAAAAACTCAACTAGGAAGGTTTAAACTCTTTTAATGAAAAATTGTGTGTGTGCATGTGTGTCTGTGTGTGTGTGTGTGTGTGTGTGTGTATTATTATGTTTCAAATGAATAAGGTTTTCTTCCGGTTTTATTAAATGTACTTTAATTTTCATTTCTCTCAATCATCCAGACTTTCTTTCTAATTTAGCCTATAATTTTAAAGCTTTGATGTAATAGTTTTTAAATGTAGAAATTTAAAAATACCATAAAAATAAAATGTAGTTTTTTTCAACTTACTATTTATGAATGTATAAAGTTTATTATGTTTTATATATATCCTTACTGGTATTTCAAGTTTTAAAATATATAATAATTGTTTTCCTTATGTTCTTTTGGGACTCTGATAATTTCACATTATTGAGAATCCCATAATTTATCATAGAGGTTAGTGATTCATATGATGAGAGGAAAAGGATGTTTGGACTACAGATTTTAAAAGAGAAAGAGATAGAGCATAACAAATCTTAACTTAAAAACAAGCTATTTTTAAAGTTATTGGATTTGAGTCTGTTCTTTAGTTTCCCAGGATAAAATGCTATTCCATAAATCTCTCATAAAGATGAAGCTTTGGAGATAAGAATGTGGGCTTTGAAGTTGGACAGGCTTGAATTGTGATCCTGGCTGCTCCATGTTCTAGATGGTGTGACTTTGGGCAAGTTACCTTCTTTGGGCTTCCACTTCCACCTCTGTAAAACAACATAACAAAGTACATCACAACAGGTTGTTATAGGATTCAAGTGAGGAAACGTCATAGCCTTGTCACATAGTGGGTACTCAGCTCTCAGCTTCTCTAGAACTGTTGGGGACTGGTTATTGATATGCTCTTAAATGCTCACAGCCAAACCTTGTTTGTTTTAAGTTGGCAATATTACTATTTGTTTTACTTCTAATTTCAACAGAGATGTATTCAGATGAGTGGGTGAGAACATTGATCTCATGTTGCGGAGCTTGGGATAGGAGCACATGAAAAGTCTTACGCCTTGGCCTTCTTTCTTGCAGAGAAACAAAACATTTGTGATTCGTGGCTTCCTGCCTCCCCTCTCTCTATGAGGTCCTCTTTTTGTGGACCCCACCTTCTTTCAAGACCTCTATTCCAACATGCCATCTCCAGTTTACTATTCACTGCTATAAAGCAGGACTTCATCGAGGGCACTTTCGTTTTAGCCAAAAACCAAGTATTTCCCCAGCCAAATGCAGAGTAAGGAATGAACTGTACCTTAGTACTACTACCAGCCCTGTTCTGTTGACCCAGAACATTACTTTTTAAGACTTCAAAGCAAGCTTACAGAAAAATAAAGACTGACCCTATTTATGTGTTTAAACTTCCTGACACCTGTGTTTGTGTAGAGGAAATAACTCAATGTCTGTACTAACAATTTGATGACATACACCCTTTATAGAACCAAGTACATTATTTTTACAGTAAGTTTTTTTAATGTCAGGGAAAAACAGTATCTTTTCCTCAGGTGTTTGAGTGTTTTCCCTCTGTAGTCTTAGATACAGTTTTAACCCTGTTTCTTTTAGGTAATCTTTGTTATGCTTGATTGTAGATCAAATGGAAACGAACCCATTTGGCCTATCATTGAATTAAACTGAAGAGACTTGCTAGCATCTCTGCTCTCAGAATAATATGAAGTGGCAGCTGTATAGAACTGATAGAGAATCTGGCAGCCCCCACATAAAAAGAGAAGTCCTAATGTAGCTGAACAGTATCCACAAAAGAACGTGTCTGTCCCTGCCCAGAGAGGATAAAACAGAGGTAAATGACAGAGTGAGGATATAATGCTTAGGCTGTCCTAGGGCAAATGGTAGAGCTGGACATTCCCTGGCAAAAATGAAGCAAAATAAAACCCAAAGGAAAGAACTTTAGGTTTAATGCATAAAGAGATTATGGTCCCCCAAAATAAAAATTAAAAAAACCAGCATAAACTGACTTAAATTGCAGGGGTGGCATTCAGTTAGCACTACAGGGTAAAACTCTTGTGGTTTCCTGTTGGAGTTTCACTTTGCAAATACTTTTCATACAATTCAACTTGAGAGAGAGAGAGAGAAGGAGGGAGAGGGAGAATTTCCCTCACTTTCTAAATCATGGCTCAGTAGTGTGTTATAAAACACTGAGAACGGAAAAGCCATTACGTGGAATATAAAGAAATACTTGAGTCTACAATATCATTGAACTCTTGATTCAGTTTCAGCAGACATGTTCTGTATTCCCACAAGAGTCTGGAAAATTAACTTCTATTTTTTTCTGTCTGGAGTTGCAGTTAGTGTTATTATTTGCTCTATGGCTCAATCCGGGTCAGACTGTTCTGCAGTAACACAGGTGGATGTTAAAACAGGGAATCTGTTGAAAAGATTGTGGAGGAACTGCTTCCCTAAAGCAGTTTTGGATGGCAGTTTGGTGGCAGTCAGCTATGGTAAGGACAAATGAAGCCTAGCAGTACCTTCTAGAATGGGGTCTTGCAAGGTTTGTCACCTGCAATCTTTAGGGAGAAGTTTCATGTAAAATGGGTCTTTAGGACCAGGTGGCATCCTCTAAGAAGTGGATCCTAGAAGTGGAGGTTGTTGAATTCTCTTAATATTTGTGAATTGTAATGTTGTTCTGCATGTCTCTAATTAGCCTTATTTGTGAAATACAATACGCATTTCTTAAAGGAAAATTCCATAAATCTTTTGTGTAGGATTTAAAATATTGTAGAAATTTACTGTTAAAAACTAGTTATAGAAAGATTTCTTATCCTATTGAAGGTAGCAGAAAGAATATAGTTATGATTTAAGGTATAGAAATTGTTTTGTATTATATAAAGTGTTTTATTGTCAGCAATTACATTGTTAAAATGTAACATGTAAATTTTGCCAAGGGTACATATATCTACTTGTAAGCGATCACACAAGGGAAACTATATTTTATGTGTTCAGCCCATTGAATTATTTTTCTAGTAAACAACCCAACATAAAATAGACTGAAACATCCATTTATTTTAGCAACTATGTTAAATTACAGATTAATGGTCCAAAATAAAATTTGAACTGATTTAATACATAATTCAGCATTAGGGGGGAAAATAGATCTTTTTCCAACTGAGAATAGACATTTTTTTTTTCTTTTGTGACTAACTTATTTTCCCCTTAATAAGTTTAGGACATGCCTGAACCACAGCCAGCCTTAAGAATCCCTTTGTTCAGAAATGTTCAGTGTTATATTGACTAAGGAGCAACTTGGGGGTTGAAAAATAGATCAGTGTTTCAATTTCTGACTTTAGACTATTTTTAAAGTGCGGAGAGTTCCAACTGAAAAATTGCAAATGCTCCAGGACACTGTGCCTGGAAATAAGATTCCTGAATAGTAGAGCTTGGGGATGTTTAGGCAGCCCTTACAGAAATGAGCCTTCAAGTACATTTTAAGTACACTGTGTCTCACACGTTTTGAATGGTTCTTCTCAGATTTTTCTTGGATATAACGATTTCATTTTGTTTTGCTTCTTTTCTGTAATTCTATTTGTTAAACCCAGGAGTTTCCATGCCCAAGGGAAAATTTTCCTCAAACTTGCTATCATTCCTCTCCAGATCAAACCCCAGCAAGCCCTAGGGAGGGTCCCAGCTCACTGCCGACTCACAGATTCCCTTCTTATCACTTGGAACAGACACTCCTCTGTGGGCACATACACTGCTGTCTTAAGAGAGCAGATATCTGTTGAGGTTAAACTAATATTTTTTGGAGCAAAAACAAGAATCCTGAGATTTTTATTGGTTAATTGTGTTTTCTAGAAATGGAACTTTAGGTCAGCTGTATTTACCAGAAAATCCAGAAAAGCATTTGATATCTTGGTATTTGTAAGAAATTACAGATTTCAGAAGAAAATATCAAATTAATCTGAGTCTGAAACAGTGTGGGAAGTTCATATATACTATCTTTTCAAAATATTTTGTCAATAAAAAATTTGGATGGCAGTCTCATTTGTTATTAGGTGAAAGACGGGATTGAGGAGAAAAAAAAATTCACACTTAGACCCTAGCTGGAAAAGAGAAACAGGAGGTGAATTTTTTTAAAAAATGACACTTTCAGGGAACATTAAAAAAGAACTAGGTGCAGAACAGTTTATGAAAACATTTTCTTTCAAATAAGGTAATAGTGTTTCTTTTTAAAAATTTATATGTAACAATATCTGATTCTATAGCTAAATGAAAGGAATTTTAAAATAGCTCAAAAGCTGCTTCTCTTAAAATTCAAAGTAAAATTATATTTCAGCCTCATTGCAACCTTTTTTCCTTAAGGTAGTTATGAACCATGCCCTTCTGTATATGCTTTAAAACTGTCGTTAGTATTTTGGATATATTTAGTAGTTCTTTTCTGCCCCGTGAAAAGTGAATAAATACAAATAAAAAGAACCTGTTGGGGCACCTGGGTGGCTCAGTAAGTTGGGTGAATGACTTCAGCTCAGGTCATGATCTCACAGTCTGTGAGTTCGAGCCCTGCGTTGGGCTCTGTGGTGACAGCTCAGAGCCTGGAACCTGCTTCGGACTCTGTGTCTCCTCTGTCTTTTCCTTCCCCCCACCCCCCTTGTGTTCTCTCTGTCTATTCAAAATAAATAAACATTTAAAAAAACATTTTTTTTAAAGAACACGTCAATAATGGAGGATTTCACTTTCAATGAATATCAAGTTTTCACAGTAGTCTCTCTTCTCTCTTAGGGGCTCTAGGCCTGTGGAAAAAGGGAACATTGTCATTTTATTGTCAGATGGCATCAACACAGTTTATTATCATAGGTACTTTTAAATACCCAAAGGCAGTTTCTACACAGAAATTTACTGATGAAAGAGTAGCAAGTTAGTGTTCTGAGAAGTATTGACTTTTCAGCTCATTGTTCTAGAATTGTATAGATAAAGCTTTAGAAATCCCAGATATTTGCTTGCTGTGTCTTTGAAGAGTATAATCGCATTGTGGGTGTGGATGATGTCTCTGCTTACATTTTTATATGTTTTCCATTTTTGCATCCTCATGCTGCTGAAGGAATAGAAGACAGCTTAGTAGGATATATAAAATGCAAAGTAGAATCAATCAGAATACGGATAAAGGAAGAAAATAAGAATAATTGCCATTGGGAAGAGCCAGGAATGCAGTTTATGATACACATGGTCTAGACACTGTTACAGATGGGCTACAAATTCCACTATAAGCTTCCTACTGCCAGCAGTAAGAGGTGGACCTTGTAGGTGCTTCAGTCTGAGGACACAAAGATGCAGGCAAATCAGTTAATGAGAACTGATAGTGTTCTTACTACTAAGCTCAGAATTTCCTCTTGGGGCCCCATGTGACCAGAGTGTGATGATGTAAATACCATCATCTATCACTTTTCTGTAGTAGGTGCAACTCACTGAGTTCAGTATTACAGTAGGTAAACTCTCTTGATTTGGGTGTACATTTTAGTATTTCTGGAAGAGTAGTAGACTGTGTGTTCTTCAGGCAGTCCTCCCTGATTGTTTTTAATAAATTGTGCCAATGAGCACATGATTTTATTATGAAAAAGTAGCAGAGATACAGCAAAACAAAGCCAAGATTTTCCTGAGCAAAAATTTTGGGTTTACTCAGGCACATGGACCAAAAAACAAGAACAAAAAACAAAAGTAGGCCTTCACAGCTCCCTAGTTCTGTTCCATTATTAACAGGGCTGACATAAATACCATCTCAAAAAACTGTGAGGTCCTATGGGGCGCCTGGGTGGCTTGGTCAGTTAAGCGTCTGACTTCGGCTCAGGTCATGATCTCACGGTCCGTGAGTTCGAGCCCCGCGTCGGGCTCTGTGCTGACAGCTCAGAGCCTGGAGCCTGTTTCAGATTCTGTGTCTCCCTCTCTCTCTGCTCCTCCCCTGTTCATGCTCTGTCTCTCTCTGTCTCAAAAATAAATAAACGTTAAAAAAAATTAAAAAAAAAAACAACTGTGAGGTCCTATATCTACACTCCTTATGACCAAAATAAAATCTCAACAAAACATGTATTAAACATGTCTTGAACTTGGGTGATACTGTTTCCTTGCATTGACTTCAAGATGAACTATTTGAAAAGTGCACCCCCAGGCAACTAACAGATTTAATTTCTCCCAAATTATTACTTGTAAGACATACAAACAATGGAATAACTTTGGTTTTAGGATATTTGATTTACAAATATTTGAGTCGTTTTTTTGTTTGTTTTTTTTTTTTTTTCCTGTTTTGGTAATTATAGGTTATAAGCTTGTCTTATCAGGCCATTCCTAGTGAGAGGTAAAATAAACCAAATCAGGAAGCTTGGCTTTCTGCTGTCTATAGCACAAGAACAAGAATCTATTTCATCCAAATAGCATCCTCTCTTTCCTAAGTAAAAAGTTGCACGTGGAGTACGAAATGCAGGAACTCTTTATTTCTTTTCCTCGTGTTTCCTGAAAGGAACCCCTTGCACTGAACCATTCTGGTCCTCTGATCCTTGTCAGCAAGTTGCTAATCCTGTTGTTGGTCAGCCACATTTTTTAGTGGATTTGCAGGTCACTTTACTCAAAGTAGGAAGCAGATTCTACCTTTCTCTCTTTGCTCAGCAAAGCATGCCCCTGTGTTTCCTCTTTCCTTGTGGAATGTCTTGGGACAGGTGGGTGAGGTGAATATTGGTGCATTGGGTTTTAAAATGACATTGGCCCAGCTCATGGATCAGGTTGTTCTCAGTTCTGATTGGAAAGCAGGAGACCTTGCCAGTTCTACAGTTAGATTCTTACCAGGGGACCCCGTGTAAAGTTCATATCTGATCCCCATTTCCCTTTGTTTCTTCCTAATTAGCCATAGTGTGGAGAAGAGGATGGGGTAGTAATTGATACCCCTAACCGCTTGCAAATAAGGCAAGGACACTGAGGTAGGATTAGGCTTGGCCAGACCTAGAAAAGTATGTGACAGTATATTCTTTTCTGTCCTTTGACTTCAGATGTAAAGTTGGCCAGAGTTTCTTTTCTCTATGGTAAGTAATAAAGATATTTCTTGGGGTTTTTGTTGTTGTTGTTGTTGTTGTTGTTGTTGGAAGTTAGAAGGTCTAGAAATGTCAAGTTCGGTTACACATTCTTTTGCCATTACTGCTGAATTATATTAGCATAACTGTAATAGAAATTTTAGGTATTTTACTCCTGGTGATCCTGCTACCTGAAATATCCTCCTTAGGCCCTCCCCACTTTCATTTTCCTTTTGTTTTTTTGTTTTTTTTTTAATTTTTTTTAACGTTTATTTATTTTTGAGACAGAAAAAAACAAAACTGAAAGGGGGGAGGGCCAGAGAGAGAGGGAGACACAGAATCTGAAACAGGCTCCAGGCTCTGAGCAGTCAGCACAGAGCCCGACGCGGGGCTCGAACTCACATACCGTGAGATCGTGACCTGAGCCGAAGTTGGACGCTTAACCGACTAAGCCACCCAGGCGCCCCTTCATTTTCCTTTTGGAGGGCTAATTCCAACTTTAGCTAGAATGTGAGTTCTCTGAGGTCAAAGAGTTCATCTTAATCATTCTTGTATCCTGTCATTCGATTCATTCATCCCTTATGTATATATTCATTTAAAACAAACAAACAAACAAACAAAAAACAACTAACTTGTTGGCATCTCCAGTGTGGTAGGCTTGCACCAGGTCCCACAGTGATGTAGCCACCAACATGAGAGCAGAGATGCTGCCCTCACAGTTTCTGGTAAAGCCCCTCATGACAAAAGGATTTCAACTGAGTAACTAAAACATTGAGCACAGGGCCTCATGGCATCGGTCACTCAGCACACATCTGTTCAGTGGATGAATCCATCAATAGTGATGGAAGTGGCACAAAGTCAGTGTCCTGAGTTTTTTGTACGGATCTTATGGATTCCGAGACTAGAATTTAACACAGAGTGAGTAATTAATATTCAGTAAATAACATTTACTGTGGGTAGGGCACCATGCTAAGTGCTTTATATATACCATTTTCTTCATCACAAAAACCCTGTCAGGTACAAACAACTTTTAATGTCCATTTTACAAATGAGGAAACTGAGGGTCAGAATATGAGTAACTTGCCCAGTCAACTAGCAACTATCAGAACAAGGATTCGAATGGAGTTGTTCAATTCCAAAGCTAGTGAACCTAAGCATTTTGCTGTACAACTTCCCAGGGGTTATCTATTTCTATTCCTTTTAGTGAAACTTGGACCAGTGGGACCTTAACAAAGAAGCCATCTATCAGTAAGGAGACCAAATATTCCACATTAAAAGCAGATAAAAATAGCTTCATCAGGAGCACAGTGAAGGTCATGCTTTTTTTCTTTTTTGTCATTTTTTCAGAGAGCCATTGATGGTCTTAGAGTGGTAGTATATACCAGGACTTTCCTGAATGCTACATCCAGTTAAGCTAAAGAGGAGTTGCCTATGGATTCTTATAATGAAATTTCTATGAATTTTAATATAAAATGTAATTTTATAGTTTACTAAGGGATCTAATGATTCTGGACAACACATTTAGAAATGGAATAAGGGAGGGGGGAAGTGAGACAAATTAAATATATTGTTCCCTCCCACTGTGCCTCCAACTTTACTTCTTAGGGGAAACAGTAAAGATAGGTTAAAATTATGTAATTACTTTTCATTCAAATCATGCAGATTATTTCCATAGTCTCATAGTTTATGACATTTACTGTCTATATAATTTGTATTTACAGAGCTAGTGTTCAAGAAGCAGTTTGGGGGTTTTTTTCTTAACAATAGTAGCCACAGTAACAATACCTAAAATTGTTTGCTGTGTGCCAGGCTTTGTGCTGAAGCTTTTACATGCATTATTTCACTTTATCATCCCTGCAACCCTAGGAGACAGTTATAATCTCCACTTTAAAAACAAGGACCCAAAAGTTGGACAGGTAGAGTAATAGCTCAAGGTCAAGGAACCAAGATTTGGAGAGGTTGAGGATTGTCTCAGGGTAACAGACCTAATAAGTGCCTGATTCCAGTGTCCATGGACTCAGTTACTCTACTGGCCCACCCTCTTGAGAGGTTAGCCTGACTGCTGGCTAAACTGCCATCAGGTAAAGCCTTGCAGTCCATACATAGGAGTTTCCCAGGGCAAAGTGATCTGGAGAAGAGAATGACACATTTTCCAACTTGATAATACTCTTGTAAAGTGGTTTTTAAAATTAGATAGTCCTCCTAAAAGCAAATTATTAAGAACACCCATCATTGAAATTACATTTAATATCTATTTACTACTTATTTTCTTCTAAGAGGATCCTGGTTTCCTTCTCCAGGCCTGAATTTTATGTTTTTTCCCAAGCCATTCTGAATTTTTGTTTGCTTCAGGTTAGAAAAGCTCCCTGGGTATAGCTGTGGTTCGATGTTTTCAGCTGCTTTGCTCTGGGCTGATGGTTTTGACTCCTTCAGTAAAGGTACGCTCGCCTACCATGGCTCTCTTATATAGGAGCTCAAATAGATATTGCAGAGGAGAAGAATCACAGCAGTTATGAATTGTGTTTCTGGGTCTCTGTAAATTTTAATATAATGGTTACATTTTCTTATTAATCATTTTGCTACAGGTTCATCTCCTAAACACACTCCAGAAACACACTGCTGCATAGTTTCAAATGGCCTTCTTAATTAGCTTCCAAGCTCTATTAGAGTTAGTAGCTATATCAAAGCATAGCACTTAAAAAAATTTTTTTAAGTTTATTTATTCTGAGAGAGAGAGAGAGAGAGTGAGAGAGAAAGCACACACAAGCAGGGGAGGGGCAGAGGGAAGGAGAGACAGAATCCCAAGCAGGCTCCAGGCCATCAGTACAGAGCCCAAAGTAGGTCTCAAACTCATGAACCGTGAGTTCATGACCTGAGCTGAGATCAAGAGTTGGCCACTTAGCCAACTGTGCCATCCAGGTGCCCTCCAGAGCATAGCATTTTAAATAACATTTAAATAAATCCTAAAGGAGTTTTATCACACTTAGTAGTCTGTTCCCTTTCATGCCATTGTCACCAAAATCATCAAGAATCATTATACTTGTTCTTACAGAAGTATTTTCTAGACCATCCATTTATTTGTTAAAGGGGAGGATGTTGGTCCTCACTGTTTTAATGAGAAAAAACAATCACTTGAGTTAGGAGAAATTACAGAATGTTGTCACATAGGTTGTCAGGTAAGTAAAGTTACAATGTTTTAGTGTCTGGGCTTGAGCCTTTTACTTCTAGCCAGTAAAGCCTCCAGGAATTTCTCTTTTGCTGTAAACAGTTAGAAAACTGGACCAATTATGTGAAACACTAGTTTTCAGACAATGTACAAGAAGAAGTATAGGACTGTGATCCTTAAAGGGATAGAAACAAATGAAGTGAGATCTCCGGTTGCCCCAGGTCACTGTCTGGAGTCAGTTTCCAGAGAGAGGGGGAACAGAACAGAGCCCAGGGATCTTGCTGAGTTCACAGGACAAAGATCAGAGTATGGGGAGATCAAGATGGTAGAATTTTCAGGACGAAGTACTGGGGGTGAGGGAGCTTCATGAAGAGAGCATTCTAGACATCTGCAGAATTGTTCCTTCAGTCTTGGGCTGCAAATTTATTAGTCTATGCATACTTAAGAGCAACTACTAACACTGGAGAGAGAAACACTAGAAAATAGACCAAAAAATTCCTGGAACTCACAATACATGGGAATAGTTCATAGTCATATCAGCCAGCATAGAGAGATCTCAAAACATGTATATGAATGAGAGAGACAGACAGACAAAGGAGAGAGTCAGTAGTGCAAAGGGATCTTATGATCAGGATTGGAATAAATGGCCAGAGAAGTCAACATGGACAATGTAACCAGTGACCAGTGGGAATATGACCATTTCAGCTATGACAGTGCCAGTGATCAAGAAATCTAGGACCATGGTGACATGATTGTATATCCTGGAATATTCCAGCACAAGACTCTCTATAAATGCTCAGTGTGAATGTTGCCTAGAAAGAAAGGTGGCGCGGTGCCCTAGTGGCTCAGTCAGTTAAGCGTCCGACTCTTGATCTCGGCTCAGGTCATGATTTCATAGTTTGTAAGCTTGATCCCCACATCCGACTCTGTGCTGGCATTGCAGAGCCTTCTTGGGATTCTCTCTCTCTCTCTCTCTCTCTCTCTCTCTCACTCCCCTTCTCTCTCTTCCCCTCCCATGCTCTTTTTCTCTCCCAAATAAATAAACTTTAAAAAAAGAAAAAAGAAAAAGGTAGAGAAGAAAAGGAAAGACCTAAATTTAACTTAGTTTGAATTTTAAATGATTAAGAAGTTACTGGATTTGACTACATGTATCTGAATTGTTTTCTGTCTCTAGAAAATGTGTTCAATTATAGGAAAATAAAATCATTTATATATAACAATTTGTAGTTTTTAAAATTGTCTACTGGCATATTATTTAATGTCATGGGACCTGATTGATCATCTCTGAAATTGGGAAAATAATATAAACCTCATACAACTGAATAAGATTCAAAGGATAATTTATGGTGGCGGGGGGGGACATTTATACATTTAGAAGAAAATTTCCAGTGTGAATGTTAGGTAAGCTTAGGTTTTCTTGGGTTATTTTGTGGGTTTTTTAAAAATTTTTTTAATGTTTTTTTTGTTTTGTTTTTTTTGTTTTTTTTTATTTTATTTTTGGGACAGAGAGAGACAGAGCATGAACGGGGGAGGGGCAGAGAGAGAGGGAGACACAGAATGAGAAACAGGCTCCAGGCTCTGAGCCATCAGCCCAGAGCCTGACGCGGGGCTCGAACTCACAGACCGCGAGATCGTGACCTGGCTGAAGTCGGTCGCTTAACCGACTGCGCCACCCAGGCGCCCCTTAATGTTTATTTTTGAGAGAGAGAAAGAGAGGCAGACTACAAGGGGGAGGGGCAGAGAGAGAGAGGGAGAGACAGAATTGGAAGTAGACTCCAGGCTCTGAGCTGTCAGCACAGAGCCCAACTTGGGGCTCAAAGTCACAAACTGTGAGATCAGGACCTGAGCTGAAGACGAATGCTTAACCGACTGAGCCACCCAGGCGCCCCAGGTTATTTTGTTTTTTATGTGAGCTCTACACCCAGCACAGGGCCCAGATTCATGACCCCCAGATTAAGAAAGAGACTCATGCTCCATGAACCAGCCAGGTGCCCCAGGCTTAGGTTTTTAAACCAATGTGATTTCTGTTATTTTAGGAGGCTTGCTCTGGCTACCATGAATATGATAACTTGAAGAAAGGAAGGCCACTAGGAGGAGACCAGTTAGGAGGCTTTGTTCAGACAACAGGGAATGAGGCCATATTTAGGAAATTGCCGTGTTTTGGGTTCAAGAGCCTTTCCAATGGTACAAATGTGAAGAAGGGTAAGGAATTAGGGAGGAGTCAGAGATGACTCCAAGGTTACAGGCTTGATGACTAGGAGGACAAGGATGATATTAACTGTGTTCAAAAGTAAGGATGTCAGCAGGTTTGAGAAAAAGATGAGTTCAGTTTAAAGCACACTGAACACTGAGTACAAAGATGCCCTCCAGAAAAAGAAGTCAACAGTATTGTAATGGTTAAGAGTGAGGGTGTGGTGTGGCTCTGGAGGCAGACTCTTGGAAAAGTTACTTAAGCTTTCAGTGCCTCAGTTTCCTTTTGTGGAGAACAGTGGTGAAAATAGTGCATACTTCATGGATTTGTTAGAAAGCTTGAATATAAAGTCATCCAGGAGGAATACTTAGAAAGGCACCATCTTTGAATGTAGCTACTTTGGCCACTGTTGGTGGGAGGATGGTACAAAGGGCATGAAGAAAGGGCACTTCCCACTGCTGTGGATGACAAGAGATACAGCTCTGAACATTTAACTAGCTGGTGACTTTGAACAAGGGATTCAGCCAGACCTCAGTTCATGTGTGAAAATGAGGGATTAGGTAATTCTCTATAAGGCCTCTTAGAGCTCTTACCATTGTGTGATTGTGTTGAGGCTGAAAGTAAAATTTGTCACAGATAAACCATAATGGAAATAATTTATTCACAGATAATGGAGCAGTCAATGGTGTTCATCACATTTTTGAGTACCTGTGTGTCCGTAAGTCATATTTTTGCATTTAAAGCACATTAGAAATTTAAACATGGTAAAGGTAAAAGCTTTTTGAAATTTGCCTCTGGAGATTTTTTTTTTTTTAATTTAGAATTTCAACTGTGCATTGTTCTAGTGGCTTTTCTATTTACCTGTCACTGTAAATTTTCTGCAGAGTTTCTGGTAAATGTATGGAGTCTTCTCCTGTTATGCTTGGCTTAGTGATGTCACAGAATAGCTGTCTGGACGCTTACTTCATCTTCAAGAATAGGGTTTTTCATTTGCCAGGATTTTCACTTGTTAAAAAGAGTCTCAGTCTCCATAGACAGGGTATTAATTTGCTGTTTTTAGATAAGCCTTCTAGAGCAGAATGCAATCCTCTTCCCATTAGGTTACTAGAAATTTTTATTAATAGAAACATGCTAAGCACATAAACAAAGTTAAGATTTGCATGTGGCATACACAGGGGAAAGTTTATGAAGGAGGAGCTATAAAGAAAAGATACCAAAGAACTCCCTCTTAATAGCTTATACCTCCCCTATCATTTTACCTTTTAACAGGGGAGGTTTTCTTCACCCTTATTTTCTTTAACCCTTTCTGGTTTTCAAAATCTGATACCCACCCATATGTATTGAACAAAATCATTTTTCACTTATGTCCTTTTTAAATTACAATATGCAGAATATGGCTGAAATAATAGGATGAAGTCCAGTTAAGTCACCTGTAAAAATCAGCCTAAATTACTTTATTATCTCATATTCATGCTGAAAACTTTCTTCATATGACACATGTTTAGTATTCACTTTAGATACATTTTCAAAATGTTCAGCTATCAGAATAAGAAATCAAATACAAAAACTGTATCATAGTTTATACTACATATTTTCCAGTTTTTCATGTGAGTAGGCTTCAAATATTAATAAGAGGAAGAGAGGTTGTTAACTTATTTGGGAAGCCAAATATTCAATTCTCAGATTACTCAAAGGTCTTATTGTACATGGGTGTGTATGTATCATGTATGTATGTTGGCGAGGAGGAAGTTATGTTTTGCTTTGGGAAAGAACCGTTTAGGGAAAATCTGGCAGACACTGTAAATAGCTGTGATTTAAAATTTTTTCTTATCAGTTGAAAAATACCTGGGCCACTAACTGTGCATTGTTTGGAAACTTGTAAAAATGTGCCCACCTGGATAATGTCACAGAGGGCTATGGTCCCCACTCCTGTCTTCTGATGCCAAGCCACATGTATTCTGTAATCTTGGTTTTGTCAGATGACAGATGCTTCCTCCTTTCATGCCACAAAAAGTGAAATTCCAGCTAATATGAAAACTTTATAAATGAAATCTGGTAATTGTACTTGAGTCTGAGAAGACAATTTAAATTTATATGTATATATAATTAATTATATATTAATTATTTTCAAACTGTTTAAGTAGAAACTATTTTACATTAGTAGTCTTAACATTGACTTTTTGTCTTAAAAAATTTTTACTGAGTCAGGAATCTTGTTATAGTGTAAACATGGGCCTTGGGTCCTAAGTTCTGCTTTTGCCCCTATGACTGAGAAAAGTTAATTAAACCTAATGGAACTTGGTCCCTTGATCTGTATGACTGCTAAGACCTCTTCTGATTTTAATAGTCCATGATTCTATAGGTTATATGATGTGCTAGTTTCTTTCCACTTAATTCTCCAGTTCAGAAATTTATCACACATGTATCTGCATCTAGCTTTGACATCTATTAGGTGATCTATTAGGTGATCAATAAATATTTATTAAAGTAATGGTATGTGTATTTTGCTGTTTCCGATGGGTTGTGAAATTACTGTAATTTCATAGCTTTTTATATCGGGCTGTTACTCATCTTTATTTTTGCTGAATGATATTATTGCTGCTTTAACATTTACTTACTCTCTACCATAGTTTTGTGCATGATGTAGAGTTGTTTTTATGTGTTTCAGAGAGGAAGCTGGAGGAAAAACTCTTTCACTACACCTAATCTTAGTCACCCTAAAAAGATAGATACAAATGCTATCATAATCGTAAAATAATCCAGAAAGTAAAGTTTACTTTTATTCAGCTTGACTTTACTAGTGAGGAAAACAAAAAACAAAACAAAACAAAAACATTCTGTTACTGGCCAGTTGCCCTATGGAAAGAAATTGGAGATACCCATCCTTTCTTCTAAGGCTCTTAGATGGATATACTGAATAGAAAAAAAAATACCACAGGATATAAATTGTTTCCTGTTTAATATAAGAATTTTTAAATTAAAACATTTGTTCCCTTAACTTTGATTTTTTTTTTCATCATGGATTTTCAATCAGTCTTTAAATGAGGGATAAACTATTTAACTCAGTCATCAGATAGTACACATAGTGTATTAGTTCTTTAAAAATGCCTAGTTCTATGGGATATATATTCAGCTTCATATATTTTCAGTATTTAACACTAACACCACAGTGGCTTAATATCCCATTTGTAATGCAGAGAGTTAATGAGTTATGCTAGTAAAAAGCAAACTTTAAAGCATTTAATACATTTCATATTATTATTTGTTCTGAGAGACTAACTCAAGATTTATAGGGTTCAATTTTGAACCTCAGAATAAATAAAGAGAAGGGAAGCCAAAACTTCCCTGGTGTTGAGGAAAAACCCTTGCTTTCTAACTTCCTATGAATGGCAGTATTGTTCCCCACAGTATAGGGGAGCCCGGACCTTGCCATTCCATACTAAGGCTTGTTTTTATTTTTAAGGAATGTCGGAAAATTGTGGAAATGAATGTTTTTTCTTTTTCTTCTTTCCTTAATACCTCATGGATCCTGACCTTTTCCTTTAAACTGGTTTAGTATGTGTTTCCTTTAAAACTGGTCACTGACCCAAAAATAAGTTTTTCTTTTTCCATGATCTTCTCTAAAGAATTCTGTTAATAGCACACTAAACTGGATTACAAACTTACTGAATAAGTGCTTTGAATTCTGGGCAACCTTGGAATAAAGGGCACAGAAAGAGTAATACTGCATAAAACAAAATTGAGCAAGTTAGTATAAAGGAAAGGAATGCAACTGTATGGTTGATGTGATCAACATCTTCTAGTAGGTTTATTAGCAATTTAATGGAATATGGTTATTCAAGCATAATAATAGCCTCAGTTGAAATGTCTGCTCTGCTCTTTTTCCCATACACTTTGGAATGAGTCGAATGTGACAGTTGAGCTTTCAACAAGCTTCATGAATTTTAAATCCTTTTGAGTCATAAAATAGGTTACATGGCATGTAGTCAGTGTGGACAAGGAGTTGGCAGCCTCGCTGGGTGTTATGGGATATCAGGTGTCTTCAACATACTGAGGACCTGGGTTCACTAGGTGCATTCAGAGGTCTGCTCTGCATATCCACAAAGAACAGAGGACCTCTTTTTGTCCAACATTTAATAATTAATTATTTTGCAATTGTAAGGTTACTTTCCCAGCAATTGGTTCAAGACTTAAACTTCATGTCATCACAGAAGAAAATCTTTACTACTGTCTCAGAACAAATTATTTTGGGGCAGCTAAATATTTCTATGTTTGTTTCCTTCTCCTGTCTGATTCATGTATATTTAAAGAAGAAAACCTCTGTGAATTGTGACATGGATTTGTACCCTCAAATTTTAACACATATCCTAATTGGTCCTAAAGTTATTCTCAATTTCTGTTACCAGTGTAAAAATCTGATTCTTTGCTTAGGGATAAAAGTATTGAAATAATCTGAAATTCAATACAGGGAGCTTTACTATTTGTATCTGGAGCTACCTTACAACAAAAGTCTGTTTTCCGAAGATAATTTTTCAGGAAGTCCATTTTAAAGCAATCTCAACTTGAAGTGTGAATTCATTTTTAAACTACCTTATAACAGTGCCCCATATTTTATTTAAATGTGGCATGTGGGTTCTTCTAGTGTAATTTTATAATAGCATGAGGAAAAAAACAATTTCCTTAACAATTTCCGATAGGAAATTTTGGAAGTTTATGTGACAGATTAGTAGTGGTATCTATACATGGTGTTGGGATTACAAGAATTTTTAATGGTTTTATTTTTACTGATCTGTAATTTCTAATTTTTTCTGCATAGAATGTGTGGGATGGGATGTACTACCTTTTTTATCTTGAGTCTAGGGAGAGTGGGTTTTACAGAGACCACTCAGAGTTGATAGATATTCCCTGCATTTGGGAAATGCCCTGGGCACTGGTCTAGGAGATCTGAAGAGCAAGAAACTCAGTAACTAACGGCTTAGATATGGAGCCAAGAAATTGCTGCTTTGTTGGGCACAGATACACTGCCAGAGTTTGTGGAAGTGTTTTCATGGACTAGAAATGTAGGAGCTAAAGCTAGGCTGGGGCTGTTTCAAGTCCAGTCCAAAGGTATAGATAGCTTGGTATACCAAGCAAGGTAGCCCCACAGTGACAGCCTGAATGGAGCAAACCACCAGTGAACTAGGGGTTGGTAACTCAGGCAAAAAAGACTTCTGAAATGTGGCTACAAGTGGTCTGCTCTTCCTTACCCAGAGTCACATTAGTACTTGAATGTTTAGAATAGTAGAAAGCATGCATTGACAAGCCATGTCCTCTATGCATAGATCTGCCTTGGCATCTGCCTCGGAAGTGATTACTACAGTTGTAGATAGGTAGACAGAGTTTTAGGCATTCAGCTTTTTCCACCAGTGACAACAATCATTATCCACTGACCAAGCAGGGCCCTAAATCATTTTTGCATATTTCCTTTTAGCCTTTGTTAACAATCATAAAAAAAATGTTGCAATCTAGTTTTTTGCATAGTCTTCTAACTGCTAAATTTATCCATGTTCTTATTCTTAGAAGTATCTCTTCGTTTCTCCCTGGGTATTTATAAGGATATGCTTCATTCAGTTCATTGCACAAATTCTAAATGACATTAGTCACTAAAGAGATAGTATGTGAAATTACGCTCTTAAGATCTGAAAGAGTTAATCTACTTTTCAGAGTTCCTGAGGTACTATCTGAGAGAAGCTGAAGCAACAAGAAAATCTGGCTAACTATATAATGTCAACAAGAAATACGTAAGGAGTATATTTGCATAAAGTAAAATACATTTAGCTTTGTGTTTAGCATAAACATTACTGTGTTCACTTGGTATTTACTTCAAGATCTGAGTGTCAACTTATGTGATACTAAATTTAGTTCAGATACATTCGAAAACTTTACAAACTATACCCACTATTAAACAAAGTGGTTTTTGCCAACAGATTGTGTGCTTTGTTAGACTATAAGCTTTGTACATTTTATAATAAGCACATTCCTGTTGTGAAATGGAATGCGTCTGATCCATAATAAATCTAGTTGAGAGACAATGGAACTTAGCCAGCTCAGCCCTGGTTCAAGGAAAAAGACAATAAATAGGGGTAATGACATTTATGAGAATCTAATTTCATCATGCACTGCCTCATAAGAAGAGAATCTAGATGGCATTAAGGTTATTGTACTTTGAGAATTACTCAAAACCAGATACAAAGTGCCTTCCATCTTATAGAAGGGACTAGTAGCTATTCCTCAGATAAATGTTTTATTTAAAAGTTAGTTAATACTCAGTGATAATTGGAAACATAAATAAACTTTTTCTTAAAAAAAAGAAAATCATAAGGATAAGAATTTTACCATATTTTTCCCTAAAACAATTTGGGAAAGGCAAAACTCACCAGCTAGACAATAATTAGTTTTCCTTGGTAAAACGTTGACTGGAATGTTTCTATTAGGAAAATATTATCAAACTGTTCCAGTCTCAGTCCAGCCAAGGATGCCCAGATTTGATAACAGAGAAGAAAAATTATTCACTATTTTTGTTACCACTATGTTAAAATTTGGACAGCTGTCAAAAACAAGAACAATTTCTTGAAACTAGCCATTTTGTACAACTATGGTTGGAAATAAGCCTTTACTTAATATTCATAAACATACAAATATTCAGCTGGTGGTTTTTCAGTAACACATTTTAAATAAGCTCTAGGAGAAGCAAATGTTTGAACATATGACAAAGGGTGAATATTTACAAAATCACTTGCCATGCTCCAGCCAGGAATCAGAAGGCAACTTCTCAGAATGAATTACTATGTCCTCTACTAACAATGACTGGAGCCTGTCACAGCCATTGCTAATGAAGGCTTCAATCAAAACACATAAAATAGTCTAGGCTAGGAAGAAAAAAGAAAAGCAGTATTCCAAAAAAAAATCATCCCAGCATTCCAAAAACCATCCTGAATATTGTGTTCAAACACTGGGCAATGTGGTACAGTTAAAAAAGCACCAGCTTTGTACCAGTTGTGAAGAAAATTAGTTTCAATTGGTAAAAAATTAGTAAGTACAATACTTTTAAAAGATATTCAGCCTTATTCATTTTTAGCACATACAACAGTCATTTAGAATATACTAATGGTTTCTAAATTATATCAAACCAGATACAAATCACTTGAATAATTGAATAAGAGTATTTTAATTAGCACAGCAAGCATCCATTTAGTCCTATAGTTGCTTTGGTATGAATTATTTTGGACTAATTAATCTAAAATGTGTTTGAAAGTTGTTCTTCCTATAGCCTTGCTAACTCTATTTGCTTAATGAACTTCACCCTGTCGCCTGTTCAAAGTGATCACAATTCCAAAATTGATGGTTTCTGAAAGAATGAAATCTTATACCACTGTTGTTTTATAGCTTCCACAAAATTGAATCTAACAAAAAACATACCGATGTTTAACAAGTATAGCACTTGAAGCCTTAACATACATTACATCCAGAAAGTTCATTTCAATCCACATGTGTTCCAGACCCTTTATCCTGGTGGTATCTGTGCAGTCATAATGTATGTGCATTAAATAGTCTTTTCCTGCCAAAGGGGGATTATTCCCTCCATTGCTGCAAACAGCCACCATATTGTGCAACAGCAATGGCTCAAAAATATCTCCAAGAGTCTGTTTCTTGGAATACAGTTGTTAAGAGGAATTGTCAAGGCCAGATTTCTCACATCACTTCCTGCAGAACATAGTTTGAGATAGTTCTAATTTCCTTTGGTTTAAATACTGTTTTTATGTCTTACTTCCAGTTCTGACTACCCTCCCAGAAGTCTAGATTAATATAGTCAAATGTGTTGATCTCTCCATATCTAGAATATCTAGAAGATATTTCAGAATCAACTTAGCTAAAACAGAACTCATATTTACTCCCTAGATTTGTTCCTTTCCTCTGACTTTACTGTATCAGAAATTAGTACTGTCATCCACCCAATTGCTCAAGACAAAAATCTAAATAATTTTTTATTTTTTTTTTTTTGCTTCACTCCCATATCTAATCTATCAGCAAGTCCTGTCACCTCTCCTTCAAAACACATTCCAAATTCTTCCCATTTTTTTTGTCTCCACTATCATCACCTTGTCCAAGCCACCATTATATTTTGCTTAGACTACTACAAATGCCTCTCAGCTAAATTCTCTGCTTCCATTCTTGCCTTCCAATACATTTTCCATAAAGCAGCTAGCCAGAATTATCTTTGTAAATTAGATTATGCCACTCTCCTCCTTCAAATTTCCAGTGGCTTCTAATAACACTTAAAATTCTAACCCTTTATGCTAGTTTACTAAGTTCGGTATGGTCTGTTCCCTGCCTACATCCCCAGTGTTATCTACCACCTTGCTGTATTAGTTTTCTAGAGTTGCCATAACAAAGTACCACCCGGTGGCTTAAATAATAGAAATTTATTTTCTCACAATTCTGGAGCCTAGAAATCTGAGATCAAGGTATGGGCCAGGTTGTTTCTCCTGACGCCTGTATCTTTGAGTTGCAGATAGCTACCTTCTCCCTATGTTTTTACATAGTGTCACCTTTGTACCTGTATACTTCCTAATCTCTTTTTATAAGGATACCAGTCATTGGATTAGGACCCACACTAATGGCCTCATTTTAACTTAATTACCTCTTTCAAGGCCTTAATACAATCACATTCTGAGATACTGGGGGTAAAGACTTTAACATATGAATGGCAGGGGGTGGAGGGGAGAGAGTTCATCTCATAACACTGGTCCTATCCATTTAGCTCCATACTGACTATCTTTCTGTTCCTTGAACAAATTAAGCTTATTCCTATCTTAAGACTTGCACTGGCTCTTGTTAGAACATTCTTCTCCCTGATGGCAACAGTGTTGGTCCTCTTGGTCGACACATACATGTCACATGTTCGGAAAGGCTATTCCTGAGCTCCCAATCTTGCCCATTCATTTTACAGGCATACTTCAGAGATGTGGCCCATTCAGCTTCACATCACAATACAGTAAGCCAATTGAATTTTTTGGTTTCCCAGTGCATATAAAAGTTATGTTTATATTATACTGTAGTCTATTAAGTGTGTGATACCATTATGTGTAAAAAATATGCATACTGTAATTGAAAAATATATTATTGCTAAGAAAAAACTGCTAGCCATCATCTGTGCTTTCAGTGGGTCATAGTCTTTTTGCTGGAGGAGGATCTTGCCTCCGTGTTGATGGCTGCTGACTGATCAGGGTGATGGTTGCTGAAGGTTAGGATAGCTGTGGTAATTTCTCAAAATAAGACAGAAGTGAAGTTTGCAGCATTGATTGTCTCTTCCTTTCACCAACAATTGCTCTGAGTATGTGATGCTGTTTGATAGCATTTTATGGACAGTAGAACTTTCAAAATTGGAATCTATCCTCTCAAACCCTGTGTCTGCTTTATCAACTAAGTGTATGTAATATTCTAAATCCTCTGTTGTCATTTCAACAGTCTTCACAGTATCTTCACCAGAAGTAGATTCCATCTCAAGAAACCACTTTCTTTGCTCATCCATAAGAAACAACTCCTCATCCGTACAGGTTTTGTCATGAGATTGCAGCCATTCAGTCACATCTTCAGGCTCCACTTCTAATTCTAGTTCTCTTGCTATTTCCACCACATCCACCACCATTACTGAAATCTTTAGCCCCTCAAAGTTATCAATGAGAGTTGAAACCAGCATCTTCCAAATTCCTGTTAATATTGATATTTTTACCCTTTTTCCACGAATCACAATGTTCTTAATGGCATTTAAAGTAGTTAATCCTTTCCAGAAGGTTTTCAATATATTTTGAAAACCTATTTTGAAAATATATTTTGATCCCATCAGAGGGATCACTATCTTTGGCAGCTGTAGCCTTACAAAATGTATTTTTTAAATAATAAGACTTGAAAGTCAAAGTTATTTGTGGATCCATGAACTGCAGAATGGATGTTGTGTTTCGCAAGCATGAAAACCATATTAACCAATTTGACAATAAGCTATATTAAAAAATAATAAAATTTTAAAAAACGTTTCTTCACTTTTGAAAAAGAAAAAAAAAAGAAAACCATATTAATCTCATTGTCCATCTCCATCAGAGCTCCTGGGTGAACAGGTGCATTGTTAATAAGCAATAATTTTTTTAAAAGAGTCTTTTTTCTGAGCAGTAGATCTTAGTAGTGGGTTTAAAATATTCAGTAAGTCATGTCTTAAACAGATGTGCCATCATCCAGGCTTTATTGTTCCATTTATAGAGCATGGGCAGAATATATTTAGCATAATTCTTACGAGCCCTAAAATCTTCAGAATGGTACATGTAACTGGCTTCAACTTCAAGTCATCAGCTGCATTGGCCCCTAACAAGACAGCCTCTCCTTTGAAGCTTTGAAGCCAGGCATTGACTTCTCTAGCAAAGAAAGTCCTAGCTGACATCTTTTTCCAGTAAGCTATTTCATCTGCACTGAAAATCTGTTGTTTGGTGTAGCCACCTTCATTAATTATCTTAGCTGGATCTTCTGGATAACTTACTGCAGCTTCTACATCAGCACTTGCTGCTTCATCTTGCACTTTTATGTTATGGGAAAGCCTTCTTTCCATAAACCTCATGAACCCACCTCTGCTGGCTTCAGACTTTCCTCCTCCAGCTTTCTCACCTCTCCTAGCCTTCAGGGAATTGAAGAGAGTTGGGGCCTTGCTATGGATTAGGCTTTGGCTTAAGGGAATGTTGTGGCTGGTTTGATCTTCCATCCAAACCACTGAAACTCTCCATATCAACAGTAAGGCTGTTTTGCTTTCCTTTCATTTGTGTTCACTGGAGTAGCACTTTTAATTTCCTTCAAGAACTTTTTCTTTGCATTCACAACTTGGCTAACTGGGTGGTACCACAGGCCTAGCTTTCTGCCTCTCTTGGCTTTAGACATGCCTTCCTCACTAAGCTTAATCATTTCTACCTTTCGATTTAAAGTGAGATGTGTGATTCTGCCTTTCACTTGAACACTTAGAGACCCTTGTAGAGTTATTGATTGGTCTGATTTCAGTATTGTTGTGTCTCAGGGGAATAGGGAGGCCTGAGGAGAAGAAGAGAAATGGGGAAACAGCTGGTCAGTGGAACAGTCAGAACACACAGAACATTTATTAAGTTCACCATCATATATGGTGTGTTTCATGGCTTCCCAAAACAATTACAGTAGTGACATCAAAGATCACTGATGATAGATTACAGTAACAAATATAATAATTATGAAAAATTTTGAAGTATTATAGGAATTACAAAAATGTGACACAGAGACACAAAATGAACAAATGTTCTTGGTAAAACAGCACTGATAGACTTGCTCAATGCAGGGTTGCCACAAGCCTTCAATTTATAAAAAAATGGAATAGAAGTGAAGCAAAATAAACTACCATAAAAAGGGGTATGCCTGTATATCACATTCCCTGAATTCTCTGCCTAGTACCTACTACTACTTAATATTTTTTCTATTTATTATTTATGATCTATCTCTTCATATCCCCACCAGAATATACACAAACATCTTTTCTCTTCACTGATGTGTTTCTAGGACCTATAATAGTGCCAGATGTGTTAAAAATGTTGAATCAATATTATTGAATGACCAGAAAAATGAATGAAATTATTAGACAAGGTAAAGAGAAGAGTGACAGTTCAGTTAGTGATTATTGTGACAAATAGTCCAAGGATGGTTTTCTCACTTGGGGGTCTTTAGAAATAAGATGAATCTGCTTACCCTTGAAATGTTGTAAGAGCTGTCTAGAAGAGGTCACCTCACCTTGCTACTATGCCTTAGCTAGACAAAGTGGATATTTTTAAAGGAAGCATAAGTTTATTATAACATTTCTAGAAATTATGTGTAACTTGCAGAGTTTTTCAGCTACTCATTCACTAAACATATGGAGAGTCTATTGTGGCCAGATCTTTTGTTAGTAGAGTGCCCTGGGAAACATGGCAGCACACAGAAGGCATATGTAACCCAGCCAGGGCCTGCAGTTGGCGTGGGCCCAAGGGTCTCTTGGAAGGCTTCTAAGGCAGCTTAATACCTACAAGGTATTAATTGTGTTCTGGACATACAAAATATTTGTCACGGTTTACCCCTGTTTGCCTTTATAAATGGCAGCTTGCAACTTCTCTGAATTTACAAAAAATTATGGGCCCTTCAAGCTCTATGTCTGGTGCTTACTTTGAATGGTGTGCACAGCAAATTTTTATGGTTCTTGACTTTTGGGAAAATTCCTTTAAAATTTTTGAACCTTGTCAGTTCCCTAGTTTTTAACATACTAGATTTTGCAAACCTTTTGGCAGCTGACACTTATTTTTATTTGGTATTTGGTGGTAAATCATATTTCTATTTGTTCCCTGCAGATAGAATGTCACTGGCTCTTAGACATTCAGTACATTATCGTCAACAAGGAAATGGGCCACTTGAATTAGTGCATTATATGTCAGGAGAGTGACAAGACCAGCGGAGCTTCTGCCTTGTTTTTCATTTTAAAAGTTAAATGTTGCTTCCAGGCTTCTTCTGGGAAACTCTCATGTTGGCATCTTTATCAAGGGGCCTCTGTTTTGTGTGTGTGTGTGTGTGTGTGTGTGTGTGTGTGTGTGTGTGTGTGTTTTGAGTTTTGGGGTTTTTTTTTCTTTTAGCATAGTTGACACACATGTTATATTAGTTTCAGGTGTACAACTCAGTCATTTGACAAGTTTATACATTATGCTATGTCCACAAGTATAGTTACCATCTGTCCCATTACGTCCCTGTTAGTGTCATTGACTCTTCCTTTCATTCCCATGACGTACTCATTCTATAACTCAAGGTCTGTATCTCCCTCTTCCTTTCATCCATTTTGCCCCATCCTGCCACCTCCCTTACCTCTGGCAACCGTCGATTTTTTTCTCTGTACTTATAGTTCTGATTCTGCTTTTTTGTTTATTCAATTTTTTAGGTTTCATTTATGAGTGGAATCATACGGTATTCGTCATTTTCAGTCTGACCTATTTCACTTAGCATAATTCTCTCTAGGTCCACCCATGCTGTTTCGAATGGCGCAGTTTCATCCTTTTTTATGGCATGTTTGATTTTGTGTGTGTGCACGCACACGTGCATACCACATTTTCCTTATCCATTCATCTATTGATGGATACTTAGGTGGCTTCTATGTCTAGGCTATTGTAAATAATGCTGCAATAAATGTAGATGTGCATATATCTTTTTGAGTTAGTGCTGTGATTTTCCCTGAGTAAATATCCATTAGTGGAATTATTGGATCATATGGTATTTCTATTTTTAATTTTTTGAGGAACCTCTATACTGTTTTCCACAGTGGCTTTACCCTTTTACATTCCCACCAATAGTGCACAGGATTCCTTTTTCCTCCACATCCTCACCAACACTTGTTTCTTGTCTTCTTGATTTTAGCCATTCTAACAGGTGTGAGGTGATATCTCATTGTGATTTTGACTTGCCTATCTCTGATGATCAGTGATGTTGAGCATTTTTTCATGTGTCTGTTGGCCATCTGTATGTCTTCTTTAGAAAAATACCTATTCAGGTCCTCTGCTCATTTTTAATTTTTTTTTAATTTAAGTTTTTATTTAAATTCCAGTTAGTTAACATACAGTGTAATGTTAGTGTCAAATGTACTATATAGTGATTCAACACTTCCATACATCCTCTGATGCTCCTCACAAGTGCACTCCTAAATCCCCTTCACCTATTTAAACCAACTCCCCTCTGGTAACCATCAGTTTGTTCTCTATAGTTAAGAGTCTGTTTCTTGGTTTGCTTCTCTCTCTCTCTCTCTTGCTCTCTTTTTCCCTTTGTTTATTTGTTTTGTTTCCTAAATTCCACGTACAATTGAAATCATATGGTTTTTGTCTTTCTCTGACTGACTTTGTTTAGCATAATATTCTATAGCTTCATCCACGTTGCTACAAATGGCAAGATTTCCTGTTTTATGGCTAATATTCCATTGTATATATACCACATCTTCTTTATCCATTCATCAATCGATGGATACTTGAGCTCTCTCCATAGTTTGGCTATTGCTGTGTGTAGCCCTGTATCCCTTTGAGTTAGTATTTTTGTATTCTTTGGGTAAACACCTAGTAGCGCCATTGCTGGATCATAGGGTAGTTCTATTTTTAACTTTCTGAAGAACCTCCATATTGTTTTCCAGAGTGGCTGCAATGGTACCCATTTTTTAATAGAATTATTTGGTTCCTTGATGTTGAGTTGTATAAACTCTGTATATATTTTGGATATTGACCCCTTATCAGATATATCATTTGAAAATATCTTTTCCCATTCAGTAGGTTGTCTTTTTGTTTTGTTTGTGGTTTCCTTTGATGTGAAAAAGCTTTTTATTTTAGTGTAGTCCCAATAGTGTGTTTTTGCTTTTGTTTCCCTTGACTTAGAAGACCTATCTAGAAAAATATTGCTATGGCTTATGTCAAAGTTATTACTGTCTGTGTTCTCTTCTAGGATTTATATGGTTTCAGGTCTCGTGTTTAGGCCCTTAATACATTTGATTTTATTTTTGTGTATGGTGTTAAAAGTAATCCAGTTTCATTCTTGTATGTGCAGGTTTCCAGTTTCTGGGAGGGGCCTTTGAATATCTATAACTTTCCAGATAATGAGAGCACTCGTTCCCAGTTTTCTTCAGAGATGTTTTGTTTTAAGATTTTGTACCCCCCTCCTTCTTTTATAAATGTTTTTATTTTTATTTTTGAGAGAGAGAGAGCATGCGGAGGGGCAGAGAGAGAGGGAGACACAGAATCTGAAGCAGGCTCCAGGCTCTGAGCTATCAGCGCAGAGCCCAATGCGGGGTTCAAACTTGTGAGCCACGAGACCATGACCTGGATTGAAGTCAGACGCTCAATTGACTGAGCTACCCAGGAGCCCCATTGTTTTGTTTTGTTTTGTTTTGTTTTGTTTTGTTTTGTTTTGTTTT